>NC_035172.2:6014829-6112157 GCF_001659605.2 Manihot esculenta
TTGACGGTCTTACTAGCGGTGCTTGATCAGTCGTTCTCTCGACAATCAAACAGACTAATGCCGACCATGCTGACCTGGGTATCTCATCTCACCTTGTCTTTGAGCTGGACGGCATACCACGTCCGAGCTTATCCACCTTGCCTGGATATTTGATTATTTCCTATTATCTCCAGGTTGCTCTGATACTTGAGGGGCGTTGCTCTTCAACAGAGTTGGATGGCTGTGGAGTGTTATCCTTGACCTCATGTCCATCCGACCTGAAATGTTAGTCCGACCTCGTCTATTTTTCATTTATTTTTTTCCTTTCTAACTTGCTAACCTGGAATTTTACAGCCGACCTCACAACTTCAACAAATATATATATACTTTTCATTCTTTTTTTTTTCTTTTACAAAAAAGATTAAAATCTATATTCAGAGACAAATATTTCGATCTGAAGTGTCATCTCGTCAGATCTCAAAGGAAAGTTAGTAGTAATAAAATTCAATAAATGTTAAAATAAACAACGAGGGTAGGAAAATGAAGATTAAAAGACTGTCAAGATATTCTTAAACCAGCTGGGTCTTTCTTTTCAGCTGGGTTACTGTAAATCTCCAGCTTTCTTTTTCGCATAAGCTTTCATACCTCCATGTGGATCTCAATGGGTAGATTTAGGAACTCCGGTGACGAAAAGGTCCCCTTCGTTTCCCACAGACGGCGCCATTTGATAAATATTTTCCTCTTCCTGGTCCATGATAGATCTGGTTTTCTTCTGGATCCTTTCTTGTTGGGCTCCCTGATGGGTCTCTCCATGTTCTACCTGGTGAAAGGATCTGTAAAATAAGAAAGAATGGTCAGGGGCCTACCGGGGGTGCCCCGGCAGAGGCCCTCCGACGCTCAAGTCAGATTTTATGGCTCAGAGTAGTATATTTAGGCAAGGGTTACAGAAAGAATAAAAAAATGGTATCCAGGAAGGAGAAGGAAGAAGAAGAGAGCCCCCCCCTGCGTGGCCTCTACCGTGATATATATATCTGTCTCTCTGCCACAATGCTAGCTGTCTTCTGTCGCCTAGCTCCGTATGTACGGATGTGTCAGGCGCCTGCTCCATGCGTAACGGCCATTAATTCTCCTCTGATACGTATGATTCTCCTCTGATACGCATGCGGAAGGACCTACCAGCGGGGCATCTTGGTCATTTTCCCCTTTCCGGGCTGGGTTGAATGGTAGGGCTGAAGTTGAGCCTGGTGAGGGCCTGATTACTGGGCCGAGAGGTTTGGGCCGGTTTGATTGAGGAGTCTAGGCGGAGTCCGGCCCTGTGACTGAGCGGGCTGGACCTGGCTCTCGAGGGGAATATTGAAGCCTTCGGATCATGGACTGTTTTCATGGGCCTGGCCTTTATACCGGGGTGAAGAAATCCAGCGATCATCAGTCCCTATTAAGAGTTTCAGAGATATTCCGATCGTCACTTATGATTTCTGTATGGTGAGGATGTTTCTCACATACAATGCAATCAATTTTCAGAATATGCAGATCTCTTTGGCAGATTTATGGCATCCTTTAGAGGGGTATCTAGTATGAAATTAGAGATAAAAAGATATATGTTTCGGTTACAGGTTGTTACAGGTTTTTTTTTCCTCTCAACAGGATGCCTCTAACAACACCCCTACGAATGTTAATTTGACAGGCAACAGTGAAGCGATTCATCCCGTCAAAGGTCGGGATAGCCGAAAGCAATAATCGTCCTGTGTTGGAACTGCCGAGGACTCGACAATCCTCGGACAGTTAATGCATTGAAGTATTTGGTTACTAATTATAAGTCAGATATTTTATTTTTGATGGAAATAAAAACTCTTAGTTTTCGTATGAAATTTTCTCGTAATTTTTTACATTTTGATGGTTGCTTCTCAGTCAATAAACAAATATTGGGAGGAGACTTTTTGTTAATGTGGAAGAGTCATGTGTCTGTTTTTGTGGTTGACTTTTCTTCAAATTTTATTGATTCTGTTGTTTATGAAGATAATATTCAATGGAGATTTACTAGTTATTGTGGGTTTCCGAAATCGCAACGACGACATCAGTCTAGGAACCTTATTCGAGATTTATTTAGTAAATGCTCTCTTCCGTGGCTTTGTTCGGGAGATTTTAGTGATTTATGCTCGAGAGATGAAAAAGAAGGAGGAGCATTTTTGCCAAATTATCTTATGCAGGAGTTTGATTTTGAATGATTATAAATCTTTGTTAGACCCTATAACTGATATTTTTGTTAGATGGATTTATCGTAATACTACTCTAACTGCTCATACTTTAGTTGAAGAATCTATTAGATATAATTGTCTTTTTGTTTGTGATGATATCTCTTTTTGTTTGATGAAATTTTATTAATACAATCATTAGTCACATAATTTTTTAATTTAATTAATTTTTTAACATTATTTTAGGTTATAATAAATTTTTTTAATAGAATTAAATGTTGATATAAATTGTTAATAGTTTTCTTTAAATATTAACATACATTTTTAGTTTAAATAAAATACTAATATAATTATTTAATTAAATTAAAGATTTTAAATAAAAATAAAAACTTATAAGAGTATTGTTAATAATGTCAATATTTCGCACCTCCTTCTCACAGTTATATATATATAAACCTAATCGATCCTTAGTTATAAGTGTATTTATATTAACTAGTTTGCATACATGTAATTTTAGTTTTTAAATAATATTTTTAATTCAATTATCCAATGGACGAATCTATAAAAATTTACAAAAATAAAAATTTTATTGAATAAAATTTTCAATTATCATCATCAAATGCCAACATAACATTTTCTCTATTCATTAAGTAAAATTTTAGAAATTTCATTATTATTGTAATTTGAATCTCTCTATAAAACTAACAGTATTTTATTTAATTAATCTATATTAAAAAATAAAAAATAATAGTATATATTTAATAAAAATAATCTAAATGTTGTATTTATTTTGTATCTGTAATTATGATATATTATTTTGTACTTTTATTATATATATATATATATATATATATATTAATTTCATACAAATAATTATAAATAAAATATCTTTAAAGTGAAAATATTAATATTAAAATTCAATTATCAGAAATTAATTCAAAATAAAATAAAATATAAAAAATTTAAACTATACATACCTATTATTTTATTACTTATTAGTTAGCATATTTATCTATTTGAACAGTGTAAAATTAATTATAATATAAAATTTTCATGATATAATAATTTACGATAATATATTGTGTTTATTAATTTAAATTTTTCATAAACATTAATATATTTAATATTAAATAATTTTACTACATCATAGATTTTTTTAAAAAAAAATATAAATTTCTTAACTGCAATAACAAACATTACTGGTAATATTTTTATTTTTGAAAATAAAATATATATCAATAATCTTTTTAAAATGGAAAAAAAATACTTTTATATTATAAAGGATTATAATCTTTCCATAACAAATTATATAGTTTTATTTATTTTTTATCTTATTACTGGTTAAAATTATTATTTTTTATCTATTTAGTATATAATTTTATTTGATTTACAGTTAATAAGTTTTATAGTTTATTTTAATTAGTTTAATATTATTAAAATTTTTATTTATAAAAAATTATTAATTAATTAAATATTATTAATATAATAGAATTCATATATAAACTAACAATTTTATTTTCATTAGAATTATATTAAATATATATAAAATAATTTTAAAAATTTATATTATTATTTAATTTTTATAGATATTAAAAATATGTGAGAATATTTTAATTCATTCAAAATTCGCCTGATTCACACTTATATATATATATATTATAAAATTATAAATATAGATTATAGATATAGATATGCATCAAATCACTTTCTAATTTTTAATTGTATGATTAAATTACCTTTTAGTATTCTACTATACTTTCATTTACATATTGCATAATTAAGAAAAGATAATGCCATATATTTATTATTAATAATTTTTAAAAAAATTTATGAATATTTTAATATATTTCTTAAAATTAAAAAATTAATTAAAATTTTTTTTCATAATATAAAGTTTATATAGTAAAATTTTCAATTTAAAAACATTAAATTTCCACTCTTTCATTCTTTATTTATATATACAGAAAAAATTTCTCTCCCATCACCATCCTTCCAAGTCCATGATAAAGCAACGCTTGACCCACCTCATTTTAGGCATCCAGGAGTCCAATAATGACATGGAAACAGCAGAGTCTGACGTGGTCGGTGATCTGCATGACACATGTCATAGCTCCATTGGAGAAATAGGACTGTGGGATCCACGGGTGTGGGCCAACTCCACCGCCCAAGAGAAAACCTAAAATGGAGAAATTTGTCAAAGCTTTTTCAACTTTACAGACTAGGCATAGGTCCTGGGGCAAACAGGACAGAGCTCAGGACGCTGCCTCCCTGCTTGCCCACCTGGAATCATTGTTCTCCGCTTCCTGCTTATGTCATATTCTCCGATGATTTTTTATTTTTTAATTTTGCGTTTCTCTTTCTTTGCAGGTAAAATAAGCCCATCTCAAATTCAGATTTGGGTAATCATGCAATTTGAGAAACATTATAGAAAAAGGGTGATCAACTCCAATTGTGTGATAATTTTGTAGATGTGGCAATTAAGGTCGGTTTGGCTTTTATAAGAAATTAGAATTAACCAATTTCATAATTATATCATTCATGACTATTGATTATAATATCTGACAAATCCTGTAATGATTTTTAACCCATTTCAGTATGATTTACTCATCCCATTCTTTATGGCTGCTTCAATATACAGAGTTCATGACATGTGAATCTGAATTTAAATATTAATTTCTCTGTTTAATTAATAATTAATAATCCATTTCATATAATTTTTTTAATTAATTAATTAATTAAAGAAGAAAATAAGAAGCTGGGAACATGATAATAATAAAGGTCACCTACATTACCGACTGCACAAAGCACATAAGCACAAAAAACCAAAAGAAAGATGATGGCTTAGCTGAAAATGGCCCTCCATTATTTACCCTTTTCGATCAAAAAGAAATATCTAGGGTAATTTAAAAAGATAAACTACAGCTTACTTATTTGAAAAAAAAAAATTAATTCACTATTCTTAAAATGTTGATCTATTCCTATTGATTTTGATTTCAGAGAGATGTGAGGTCAAATCCCAAGATTCCTCTTCCTTAGGTAGAGTTCCCACCTCTCTCCCTCTCACATGAAGCTTACTGGCCTCTACTCCTCTCTCTATATAAGCCACTCTCAGTTACCCTCTCTCTGCACAAAATACACTCTAAGCTCTCTCTTCACTTCCTCTTTGCTTCTCACCATTTACTTTTAGTTTCTATTTCATTTTCTCTTGCTTTCTATGGCTACTGTTGAGGTCACCCATCATTCTTTTCTTCTTAATTTTTCATTCAGATTCTTGATTTTCAGTATTATTCTAATTGCTGATCATTTAATATATTTTTCAGGTGGTATCAGCACAGACTGCACTTCCAGAGGAGAAAGCTGAGGAAGTCAAGGTTCCAGAGGCAGCACCAGTTGCTGATGAAAAACCAGAAGAAGAGCCAAAGGAAGCAGAGGCGGTTGATCAGGTATCTGAAGAACCAGTAGCACCAGAGTCTGATGCTCCGGCGGAAGCAGTGGTGGAAACTAAAGAGGTGGTAGAGGTTGAAGAAGCAAAGGATGTGAAAGAAGAGCCAGAAGTAGAGAAAACTGCGGAAGAGGAGACTCCCGAGGAAGAAACATCTCAGGAGGAACCAGCACCAGAGACCGTTGTTGAGGAGGCTCCCAAAGAGACAACTGAGCCTGCAACTGATGCAGAAGCACCGGCACCGGAAGCTCCGGTTGAAGCTCCGAAGGAGGAAGAAGGCGGTGAGAAGAAGAAGCCTGAAGCAGAAGAAGCTGCAGTTGAGAAGCCTGAGTAAAGAGTCGAAGGGTACGGTGGTTTTCTTGAAAGCTTGTTTAGTGGGTAAGCTAGGGTTGGTCATTGCATGCCATTCTGTAATATTCCTCTTCTAGCTTGTGGTTTAATAAGAGTACTAGTTTCTTTTTAGGGTAATGGGTCTCGGTATTGGGATGTCCCACTTGGGTTGAACCCAATGAGAAGTCGCCACATGGCAGACATGCATTTGCTACAGTGTAGGATATGTTTTGGGTAGTCTATTGCATCTGTGACAGATCAGCATGTATGCTTGTTTGGTTCCATGCAGTATTGAGTTTTTTAATATATATTATGGTCTTTGATGTTTGCAATAATAAAAATTTTAGGGTTTGATCTTTGTTTAATAATTTGCATTTTGCAATATAATTATTAGCTTTTAAAATTTTCGACTATAATTCGCTTGGCTTCACTTCAATTTTAGCAATTTCTGAAATTTAAATAAATTAAACTATTTTTAAATTATTCAAGACTCAATTTATAAAATTTTGATACGACTATTTTCTAAGCTCAATTTTAGGGTTGCACCCCTAAAAGCTCAAAGATCAAAGCTGAATGATGAGCCATCATTGATACGGTAATAAATGGAACATCCTCTTGATACAGTGTATAAATATTAAGAAGAAATTGCATGGTTTATAAATAGAAAAGAGGTAGAGATGATCATGTGGGTTGCACATGGCTACACCCTGTGATCTAACATCAAGATAAGGTCAATGTGAGTAGGATCGAGTTGGTGAATTATAATTCTCCACTGATATGGCCCATATGGCTACTCATAAAGATCATGCCCAAATGAGGTGAATTACCCTTGCTGCAAAGAAATTTATTCAATTTTTAGATATTTCCTTCTTTTCGAAAATAAATTTTATTTATATTTATACCCTTTTATTTAAAAAAAATTGTCAAAGAAAAAAAAAACTGGATTATGAGCGGCTTAATACTCATCCTTTGATATATTCATAACCTTGATTCTAAGGACCAGTAATTGTTTTTTAGTGAAAACTAATTTAAATAACTTTTAAATTAAATACCATGATTTATTTTGCATGGCCATTTAAAGTTTTACAACTTCTTAATTAACTATAATTTAAGTCTTTTATTTAAAAGCAAATAAAATAGCAAATATCAGTATGATTAAGAAATAAGTTGAAAAAGTGTTTAAATTAATTTTAGTGGTTAATCTCTAAAACTAATGATTATGTAGAATTTAAATGTTTAATTCAAATATTATTTTATCTCATAAACACATCGCAATTACTTCAGACTTTGCTTTAGAGCTTGTTCCTCTACAATAAATATTATATTATCGATGATAAAATTATTATCACATGTGTGTTGTATAAACTTTTATTTTATAGATAAATTTTAAAAATAAGAGGAGAGCCAATATACGAACATAAAGCAAGACTACTAAGTTTGAAAGTGCCAATAAAACCATGAGGTTGAATATCGTACAAGGTTAATGAGTCTAGAAGCACCAATAAAGCCACAAGTTTGAATACCAAGTAATGTTAATAAGTCTAGACGTGTCCGTAAAACCAAGTGCCCAATCAAAGAAAGAGTCTTAAATGCCCTAGCCAAGTGTCCTAAATCTTTATATAATAGATCTGTCCAACAATACTGTCCATACATCTATTTTTCCGTTAGTTAAACAATGATTGATCGTCAAATTTATAAAAATGACATTTTCCTACATAAATTTTTTTTTTTGATAAATATCATCATTTCTCTTCCTTCTTCCTTCTTCCTTCTTCCTTCTTCCTTCTTCCTTTCTTTGTTCTTCCTTCATACTCTACTGCCTACATAAAGGAAAAAATTTGATAAATATCAACATTTCTCTTCCTTCTTCCTTTCTTTGTTTCTTCTTCTTTTGATTAAAATTTTTGAAAAAGTTTGTTAATGATTACAATTTTCATTATTATTTTTGAATTTAATTTTGTTTAGTTTGAACATATATTCTGCATTTGAGAATAACTTGAATGTTATAATTTAATCTACACTTAATGTCATAATTATTATATAATTAGAAATTTAAATATTTTATAAATGATACATGAAGAATAAAAAAATTTATAATTAGTTGAATGTTATAATTTGATATGCCTTTGACGTCATAAGATATATATATATATAATCAGGGACTAAAATATTTTAATAATTAATTAATGAAGGATAAAAGTATTTTTTATATCTCAAAATAAATATGAGAGCAATAAAGTCATTTTCCTATGATTTTATGATAATTTCTTTTAAAAATGGATGGAATGAAGATGTTGTTAGTCGGATTTATTATATAAAAATTTAGTATTCAAATTTTATTTAGTATTGAATTTTAAAAATCGGAGATCAATCAGTTAATTTTGTTAAAATTCAAAGATGAAAATGTAATTTATCTTACGATTTATAAATTTTCATACAACAGTAAAAATGAATAAATTATTTTTATAAAATATAGATATTATAATAAGAAACAATATTACTATTTTTATTTTTATAAAATATAAATATTATAATAAAAAATAATATTACTATTTGATTCCTATAATATAAAAAATTTCATTAGTTAGTCTATCGATTTTTAAAAATATATTAAAATGTTCTTAAAATTTTAAAAAGTTTACTAATTAGTTTCTCTATTAATTTTAACTGTTTAGTGTTATAAAAATAGAAAATTACTTTTTAGTTTCTATCGTATAGAAAAATTCACTAATTAGTGTATTGATTTTGAAAAATACATTAAAATATTTCAAATGTTTTAGAAAATATATTAATTAATTCTTTCATTGATTTTAATTATTAAGTATTGCAAAAAAATTTTAAATGCCCCTTAATATAAAGAGATTAATTAGTAAATATTTTCACAAAATTAAAGGATTAACTAATAAATTTTCTCATACCATATGGACTAAATAGTAAATACTTAAATGCTAGAACTAATATAAGGACTAATTAGCTTACTTTTATTTTTAATACATTAAAAATATTTTAGTGTATTTTTTAAAATTGAGGGACCAACTGATAAATTTTTTCAAATCATAGAGATTCAATAATAAAGTTTTTTTTAAAAAAAGTTTAATATTCCTCAATGGGACTAATTAGTGGACATTTAATTAAAATTGAGGATCAATTAATGAGTTTTTTCCTACTGAGATTAAATAGTAAATTATTTGAGGACCAACTCTCATTTTTACCCCTAAATTATTGAGCAATATTTAATTTTGTTCAAAATTAAGTTTTGGACTCAATTTGCCCGAACCTTTTAGATTAGGATCAAATTTTCTTTGTTTTGGCCAAAATATATTAAAATAATAATTTTTTAATTTATAATAATAATATTTTTAAGCATAGTTTACCTTATGACTTGTGGTTAAATTTATTCTAGGATTTATCATGAAATTTTAACATTTGATTTTAAAAGTGTGCTAATGGCAGAACTGATGAATTGATTTTGATTTGGTTTAATTCATTTTTAACTTTGATTTAGTTTGATTAACCAACAAATTGTACACCAATAAATTATTAGTTATTATTTTTAAATTATAATAATAAATATAAAATTAATGTGTTATTATTAAGAATTTTAAAAACTATTATTTTAATATATTTTGACCAAAAATAGGCAAATTTGATTCTAATTTAAAAGGCTGAGGTAAATTGAGTCCAAAACTTAATTTTGGACAAAATTGAACATTGCCCCATAGTTTAGAGGCAAAAATAAGAAAAAAAAAAAAGATTTCTTCTAAATATTTAATAATTAAAATTAATAAAATGACTAATTAATAAATTTTTTAAAATTTTATGATTGTTTTAATGTATTTTTTAAAATTGAATAACCATTATAGTAAATTTTTTTATAATAACAAAATAAAATTATATTTTAAAAATTAATTGAATGAAAATATATTTTAAAAATATTAATCGATAAAGATGAAAAATTAAATTATGATAATATGATAAAATTTATAAAGAAAAATAATGATTTAATAAAATCTGTAGAAAGTTTTAGTTTTTTATTTTAAAAGTATTTTTATTGAATAGTAAAAATAAAACTATAACATTAACATATAAACAAATTTTGTTATTATTTATTTATTTTTATCAAATAAAAAACAAAAAAGTAAAAAACTATAACGAAAACGAACATCCCTTAGTTGCCTTGTTTTAACCTTGAGGACTTGGAACCTTAGTGAGGTCATAGAGCTGACTCTGTGGAAGACACTATTTCTTATGGGTCCAGTTACAAGACCCAAGGCTATCATAAAGCTGGATGTATATTGTGAAGAGAAGTGAAAAGGATAGGCCTCTGTTGGATATTTGGGGCCTTCATCCCAAGTTGAGCTTTGGTAAGAAGCCCAAGAGATGTGTTGACACAAGCAACCCCAATTGTAAGTTTATGAAGACGTTTTCAACCCCAATTATAAATTATCCTTCATACAAGATGTGTAGCTGCTCTTCATGAAATTTCAGTGTTGTTTTATTCCCTGCCTGATGCGTGCTTGTGTTGGAAGTCATCTATTGATTCATAATACCTAACGATGTGGATTTTGGTGGAGCTGGAAGTAGAAGCTGATGACCGAGCTAAGGTCGAGTCATAGAGAAAGAAACAGATCCAAAACCCATTAGAGCTCACCAATCAGATCGATCCATCAACACACCATTCAATTCGCGACTGTGCAGATCGGACTGACCGATAGTTCTATCTCGACGTTTGATGTGACGGGGAGTAGAAGGTTAGGCCTAGTTATACTATGACTCTATTAGCACGCGCGCTTGCCACGACCCTATCAGCATGGGGCACTAAAGGAGTATTAAATGGTCACCTGACAAGAATGAACAGGTTTGTGTAACAGAGACAGACAGAAACAAGTGACACTATAGTAGAGTGGCAGTTATGCGTCATTAGAAAATAAAGAAAAAAGAATAAAAGAGGGGATGTGACATCTTAAATTAAACTTTTCTATACACTCAACTAAATCATATTTTTTCTAAATATGATGTTGTCTTCTAAAATTATATTTTTTCTAAATTTCAGAACATTGACGCGCTGACTCAAAATGACAATTCCAAGAAAAAGCCTCAAACAAAGTTGAAGCTCTTATCTATATAACTACAAGACAAATAGATGCTGATGGAAACTATTGGAAATCTCAATCCTTTGTTCCCTATAAGCTAAGCTTGAGCTTCCTTTTCTTGCTTCCTTTACTTGTAGGTAAGAACCTCTGAATGAGGATTGACATTAACATTGTACTTCGCTATTGAACATCTTTCATATAATACTTAATTTTACCTTAGCAGTTGGTGGGGTGTTTAATTTAATCAATTAATTTTTTGTCCAAAGATCTAAAAATCAAGAAATTAAGTTTCTTAATTTTTAGGCTGAATCAAGAAAGTAAGAAATTTAACCAAGAAATTCAGACTAATTTTTAGGTTAAAACTGAATTTAAATTCAAACTTTTTGAGATTAATTTAAAAAAAAAAAAAATGAACTAAATTAAACTTTGTAGACAGTGCAATTAAATATTTAACTGATGTATGCTAGATTGAAAGCAAAGTGCAAGTAAAGGAGATCTGAGTGTTGCTCAAAGCTGGTGGAATGACGAACAAAGCAATAGCTGGTCCGGCGGGATTGCAGATCTTCGATTAAGCGGCCGACGAGATGGTGTGCCGTTGCTCAAAGCTGATATTCAAGGTGTTGCTTGGCCAAGGCTTGTAAAAGAGATGCGAGTGTTGACCAAAACTCCTCCAAGCTTTTGTATATGAGAGGGGGACTGATCATCAACGAAGGATTTTTAACGTGCAGTGGTGGATTTTCCATTTTCACACAGCAAATAAGCTTATTTGCTAGTTTCTTAAGTTTCATTAAAAAAATAAAATTAAAAAAAAAAAAGAAATCATCTTTATATCTATATAGCTCTAATGTGAAAGGTTGGAACTAGAAAAGAAAAAAGATTATGCTACTCGAATGAATGGTGGAAGAAAAGGAAAAAAAAAAGTTGAGGGTATTTTTTTTAAAGGTATTTCTTAATGTAGTTTCTTTTGTTATTATTAGTATACAAATGTTATATTCTGCTGGTGGGTTGGTGTCTTGTGTAGAAAAAGAATTAGCTAAGTGCTTGTAGCCCTTTTGATTAGGTGGCTGATGTGAGCTTAATCTTTATCTAATGGTCCATGAATCAAATACCCATAATTATTATTATTATTATTATTATTATTATTATTATTTTTAATGACAAAAAGATGAACTGAAAAGGGTGTTTGGCTAAGATCCAACTTTGATAAAACAAGATTATTTGGTTCATCAACTTTGAAACTTAGTTTGGTTTTCACTTTCAGACCCATGTGATGTGGTCTATATTTTTTAATGTTAGGGCAATTTGCTTGCGGCCTTTTGACTTTTTTGCTCTTTCTTATCTTCTTCTTACTTTTTTTTTTCCCCTTAATTTAATAGAAAAAAAATTAAAATATTTGCAAACTTTTAGATTTCAAATGAAGGGTTCACAAAAAATCTTAGAAAAGATATGTCAAGGGAGAGAAAAGATTTTGTAAATTCAATAGAGAATGAGTTTATTTCTGGTAATGGATTGAATTTCATCTATACAAACAAGGAATTAATTGACATGATAACACTACACTAATGAACACAAAACATGAATCTTTGTGTTTTTCGTTGTAAAGATCAAAGAAGTTTTAAAACTCACAGGCCAAGAAATCATCATCAACTTCTATGTATCAATGGGAGTATTAATCCAACTGAGGCTGCCTGCATGAACAACAGCTTGAAACCATTTAGGTATCCCTTGTAATGAAAGCTCTTTAAACTTTCCATGATTTGGGTCATAAGTAACAAGAACTCTGCTTTTGTACTCCAACAAAACCTCACCATCTTGCAGAAGGCCTAACACTCTAACAACTCTTCCATTCAAAGAATTCTTCCAAATCTTTGAAGGCCTATCAAGATTTTGCTTCAATCCCTTTGGCATGTAAGTTCCAATACTGTATTCTTTTACCCAAGTCTCCTTCACATTATACTCTTTCATCACCCAAATCTCCAATCTTCCATAGCTGCAATACACAGCAGCAGCAAGACACCCCCTCAGCACCACAAGGTGGTAGTTGCATCTACTCAGGCCGCCGCAGTCTGGCTTTGGGACTTCCCTGAATTGCTCATCAGCTAAGTCAAATGAGACTAGCCGCCGAGCAGGGTTATATCTCCGGGGTCGACTAACCCAATGAAGTCTTCCATTAACTAAGGCCTCAGACGGGCGGCGAACGAGCTGGTATGATATCTTGCCTAGACTTCGCCACTTGGGGCTGCCTAGAGTTAGAATTTGAACTTCAGATTGTGGATACACGAGCCTACGGGCTCGAGGGTAAGTACTATGACCATTCCTATAGTAAACAATCTTTACTACCTTGTATTCCTGAGTTTTTGGATGGAATCCGAACCCAAAAACAACTTCTTGGTCAGGATATTTCAGCGATTTTGGGAGCTCTACATGGTTCCTAGTGAAAGGGTTGTAAATATAAACAGCATCATTGTAAAGCGAGTCAGCTAAACAAAGTAAACCATTACAGGAACCTACCACATCGAATTCTGGCATCATAGGCCAAAAGGGTACATTGATTCTTTTTACCTTGTCTTTTCCTTGGTCTGGAGCAGCAGCAAAATCCACGAAGTAAATCTGGTTCCTGATGGGAAAATCGCAGTGAAGAATCAGACAAGGATCGTTGTTGGTTGTGGTAGAGAGATAGAATCTCACAAGGTGAGGATCTTGAGCTAAGGCTCTCCAAGCTTTACAAACACACTTGAATTGCACCAAAGAAGAGATGGGTAATCTTGAAAGAATATCATGGATGATCTCATGTGGTAGATGTTCCATTGCAGTTGATGGTGGATCATCTTGATCAGGGTTGATTTTCATCTTCCTCCTCCTCTTGCCATGGTTTTCAACATACAACAACTCCATGACTCGGAGGGAGGAAATTTCTGCAGAAGAAGAGAAAAATAAGGATCAAAAGACTAGGAGATAGAGATAAACATGTTGGACTTTGATAAGATGAAGTAAATGTTAAAGAAGCAGACGGGAACTACAAGGAAAATTGGTGGTGATGTATGGGATCCACCATCAATGAAAAATTCTCCAAGAAAAAAAAAAAATAAAAAGATGGTTTTTTCTTTCACATTGGGGGAAAGTAAATTGATGGATCTAACAATCACCACCGTTCAAATCCAGCATAAAAGTTACATATGATATGCAGAAAATGCAAAATTTATGAATCCTATTCTTTGTCAATGGATACATGTCCCCACTGATAAGGACCCTGTAACATTTTGTCTTCAATAACAAGAAGAAATCTGACAAAAGATAATATATATATACATTTCTTTCTTTCTTTCTTTCTTTACTGCTATTGTATGTGACAATACAGAGAGTTTTGTATAAGCAGATGCCAGGAATCATCCCTGTGAAAGAAAAGAAAAATATTATAGAAAAAAGGACCCACAAAATTAAAAAATGTTAAAAAATCATGGAGAGCATAGTTGATGTGCAAAGTACAAAATGCATAAAAGGAAGTAGCCAAACCAAACCCTACAAATATTTACCTCAGGAAGACATTTCACAATCATCAATCTGCATGTAGTCTTTATCATAAACCTCCAAAAACATGACAGTAATTAATAATAATAATAATAATAAAGAAAGGCCATGTGATTATGTTTACAAGAAATTTCTAGGAAGAGTGGTTATTTAACCTGTATAGTTTGTCTATTAGCAATTCATAAAAATTTGGTGATTGCAAGTTTTCTCTTGCAAGGGAAGTTAATTCCTAAGGGCTTGGGAAAATTTTATAGTAGGAGATTTAGATTTCTACTGAGATTGTGGAAATTTCTTGAATAGATTAATTTTATCCAGGTAGACCTTATCATTTGATTTCAATGCAATAGCTTAATTTTAATTTACATCCACTATATTATTTATTTTATATTTTATTTTCTTAAAAAGAGAAGACAACTTTTGTCTATTTTCTTTATTTAATTAGATATTTAATTTCTTTCATCATTTATTCTTTTATTTTTTTTTATTTTCTGCTATTCTCATTTTCCTTTAATTTTTTTATTCTTTTCTCTTTTTTTTTTCTTCATTTTTATCTTTTCTCTTATTAATTTTATCATTTCTCTTTTTTCTCATTTTATTTTCTTTTCCTTAATTATCTTCCATTTTCTCGCTTTGTCACTTCTCTTTTTACATTGTTTTTTTTTTCATTTTTATTTTCTATCATTTTCTTTCCTTTTCTCCCATTTTCTTTTATTTTTTTATAAACTTATTCACTTTCACTTTTTTAAATTCAAATCAATTTGTTAATATATTTTTCTGTTATTTAATTTGATTAATTTTACTTTTGTAATAATTAATTTTTTTAAATAAATACATATTTAAAAATAATAAAATAACTATAAATTTTAAAATTTAAAGACTAATGTAATACTAAAATTTATTACTTTAATAATTTTATTTTTTTAAATTTACTAAGATTTCAAATTATTTAGTAAGTGCACTAAGATATTTAATATTCCACCTACATATTATATAATTTGTTAATTCAAAATCCCATAGTAATTTGTTGATGAATTATCAATGAACTTACAAATCAATTAGTAAAAAGTTACTGATAACGTTTGGGTTTCTGAAATTCACAGTGAAGTTAAGTCGGATTCAAAACTTATTAGAATCTGTTATGCAAGTTGACCCATTAGTACATAATCCAGTCCACAGTTGAAGCAGGTCAGACTGATCGGAGCCCAAACTGATTAGAAAATATTCCAGCTCATCTGATATGATGGGGAATAAGGGAGCAAGTTCAGCTATAACACTACTCTATAAGTACGAGCATTAGAAAGAAATTAAATGGTTACCTGACAATGGTGGGTAGGCAGGTATACCTATACGTACGGCTCTGTATGATAGCAACATATGACATTGTATAGAGTCACGATTATACGTCAGTAGAGAATAAAAAAAAAAAAAAGATAAAAGAGGGAGACGTGACCTATTAAAACTAAATTTATTATCATACTAAAATTCTATCTCTTTCTAAATCTCAGATCATCACTGAAATTTACAATAATAAACAAATATCTATTAATAGTTTATGATAAAGACATTTTACTACTAAATTTTTAATTATAAATAGAATTTTTTTTTCCTTTTATAGTGAAAATTTATCATAACAACTTATTATTCTATTTTTTTTAAAGAAAGAAAATATTAAAATAATTATTACGTAGATAATAAAATTTCGTGTCATATCAAAAAACAAAATTACATAAAAATTTATATTTTCCACTTTGTATCCATAATTATGATATATATGAAGGAAAATATACCTTACATTTCTTTATTTGTTTTTTAAAGAATAGATAATATATATTTCAATTAAAAATTTATAATAGCAACTTTAATATATATTCTTCCTTTTTACGTTCCTTTTTAATATACGAAAAAATGTATATCCTCTTTTTTAAGGTATTTTTTAAAAAATAAAAACTTTTTTATTTTAATTCAAAATAAGTTTTTATTTATATTGGTTAATGAAATATAATAAATTGAAATTTATAAACAAAAATTTCCTTTTATTTAAAAAGTAAAATAAATGTGGAATGCAAATAATTTTTGCTTTTCATCGTTTGCTTTTCATTAATAAATAATAATAATTTCTATAAAATATTATTTTCACTTAAATTAAATTATAAATTTTAAAATAAAAATAATATAATCGACGTTTTTCTTAAAAAATATTAAATTAAATATTAATTAATAATTATATTCTATTTATTATATTAATATTTTTTTATAATATTTAAAAATTATATTTATTTATTAACGATATAATATTAAAAAAAATATTATTTTAATATAAATTAATCTATAAACTTTTGAAAAAAGTAAAATGCTTGAATTAAAATTTAATCAGAAATTTCTTACTTATATTAGTGACGGCCTACGTACTTTGTTCACAAATCTGTTGGGAACATTTAAATTTTTTCGGTAAAATATAAGGTTTTTTTTTTTTTTTTTTTTTTTTTTTTTTTTAATCCTTTCTCTTAGAATTGTAAATTAATTATAATTTTTACTCTCTTTATTTTTAATTTTTAAAATAACTATATCTTCATATTTATTTAAATATATAAAAATTAAAATAGAATTGTAAATAATAATTTAATCAACTAAAATAGGATTGGTACAAATTAAATTAGAATTAAAATTAATGATTTATTTAAAATAAAAAAAATTAATTAAAGCCACTTTATAAACACATTAATTAAAAAAAAAGATGTAATCAGAATAAATATCGAAATGTAACATAAGAAAGCGATATAAATAACAAAATTTGAATGAAAAAAAAAAAGAAAAAACTATTAAATTAAACTGAAATTTCAATTAAATCTAATGAAAATCATTTCGAAGTAAAATTAAATTGAAAAATTAATAAATTGATGTTTAAATTTAAAATAATAATTTTTTTTAAATGGGGATGGGAAATTAGGGGAGTAAAATCTGAAATTTTTCAAATTTATTCAGATGCACTTACCACTAGATTAAATCTATGAGTGCAAATTTACAGTAGCATATATATTCAAAAACTATTATCCCTTACTTGTAGAATTTAAATATATATAACGGTAATGTAACCGTTGTCTGGTCTTAGATTGATTTCATAATAATGATCCAAATTAAAAATATAGCAATAGATTTGATATTCCATGAAATTTCCAATAGTACATGCAAGTGAAGGTGACATTGAAAAGGATACAAAGCTGTGCTTTCACCTTATCACAGTACTAGTCCATATTTTTGTGAGAGATTCAGTGAATGAAATTTAAATATACCAAAGCAAAAGAGAAGAGGACAAAAGTGAAGGTTTGATATGTTGTTGCATAGGACTTTTTGTTTCTCTTTCACCACTGTCTCAATAAAAACAATCTATACTTTGTTTCTGCTTCATTATCCCTTTTACTTTCACCATTCTGTGAAACTTCTAATGCACCTCAAAACCCATTTCTGTCCTTTGCTTCAGAATTCAAGCACATTTCTTAGACAAACTGTTTACTTCTTGCTAGACATTATGGTTAGATACCAACTCTCCGTTAGCTCACAACTAGCAAAAGCAGTATTACCCTTACAATATTTTCAATAGTAGCAAAAGCAAAACCGACTCTCCGTCACTCTTTTATGATCGCCAAGTGATCGTTATTTATGAATAGCGATCAAATTTTGCCATATAACCATCAAAATTTTAGTTGTTATTTTACAGTTATTTTTGTAGTGTATCTCTTGCATTATGCATCAAGAAAATAAAGAAGAAACCCTCACATTGCAGAGGTGATTTATTTAAATTCTGGAAAAGTATTGCTTTAATCACTGGTCTGTAATTTGTATTATATTCATTGAATTGATGTATTTTTTTATAAGGTCAATTGCTTTCATGTGGGTTGGCATGTCTCCTAGGCTGTGTGTATGTGTAATCAAAGGGGAACAAAGTAAAGAAAAAGATTAAAATTGGATTTAGAAATCCTAAGAAGATTTGATAGAGAGAGATTCTAGCTATGCAGATTCCATCATATCTAGTTTTACAATACTTCAATACATTCCTAAACTAAATTTATGTTTAGTAATAAATCCGACAACCAAGCAGATTCTGCACTGTGCAGTAAGTCTTGCTGCTGCAGCTGAGGCACTTACTGCCTTGCTGTAGTAAGCCTTGTTGCACTACTGCTGCAACAAGGCACTTGCTGGAGCAAGTCTTGCTGCCTACACAATGCATTGTAGCAAGGCACTTGCTCACTTGCTGCACTGCACTGGCCGCAAGTGCAGCAAGTCACTTGGCACTATTGCAGCAAGCCTTGATGCACACATAGTGCAGTAAGTGCAGGTTGCGGTCTCATTTTTATTTTGTATTTCTTTCTATAATTTTTTATTTCTGGCTGCTGCAACAAGGCACTCGCTGCAGCAAGTCTTGCTGCCCACAAAGTGCATTGCAGCAAGGCATTTGCTCAATTGCTGCACTGTTGCAGCAAGCCTTGATGCACACACAGTGCAATAATTAAGTGCAGATTGCAGTCTCATTTCTCTTTTGTATTTCTTTCTATAATTTTATATTTTTGGCTTCTCATGCAAGTGCAGCAAGTCACTTGCTGCAGTGTTGCAGCAAGCCAAGTATAGGTTGTGGTCTCATTTCTCTTTTGTATTTCTTCTTACAATTTTACATTTTTGGCTTCTCAAATTAGTTCATTCTTGTCTATTTGTGTGTATTTGTTGTGTGTCACTTGAAATTTAGTTGCCACAAACTATCATCGTGGATATACCTTGCCACATGGTTGTCCTTGTATGGTAAATTATGTCATTTGTATAACACTTGTCAATAGCCAAATTAGTTGCGACACTATGAAAACATTTAGAAATACTTTTTATTTCTTATAAAACATCCTCTATCATTTCTTTCTTAAGCTGCAAAGAGTTTTTTTTTTGAACGGTGAGTTTAAAAGCCAACTTGAGATTTTCTACAAGTACACTCGAATTCAGGTATGATTCCTATTGTGTATAATTAAAATGAACTTGTTTTTAATATTTAGATGGTTACAAAAGTTGTTTTGATTGAATCCAACAATTTGTTTATGCATATTATATGGCTGATAATTAATTTTTTTTTTTTTAAAAAATGAGGAACAACTCTATTTATTTTCTAATATAGTACTAAAATATTATTAAAAATAGATACCCGTTTATTGTCCTACTCAAATTTGACATGAGAGGGCTTTGAATTATCTTTATAAACAATTCAGAATTGCATACTTTGCTAGTCATCAGATGTTTAAAATATTTTTTCATATATTTGTATGAGTTTTACCAGTAGTTTTCCTTTATTCTCCGGGTGTACATCCTATTTCATGCACTTTGAGAACTAAGAGGAGATCTTCGAATTTGATTAAATATATGAAAAAATATCAATTGGGATTGTACGGTGGAGATGATGCATTTTTGAATGGATTAGGTCCATATCTATTTAATGGCCTATTTACATATTAATATTTACATTTTATACTAGAAATATAACATAAGTACTACTAGAATATGGATGTACGCTAAATTGTAATAAAATGGCCTATTGAATCCTTATTTCTTAGTTGGATTGGATATATTTATAGAGCTTGCATGTAGTAATATAGACTTTATGGATGAAAATAAAAATTAATATCCATGTTGAAAATGCAATAATAAAAAATACTTGATGATGTCAAATTACATCTTATGAAGTGGAAATTTAGACTAGAGTATTATGAATGGAATAGACATGGGGAGTCGTATAGAGCTTCAACAAATGAAATTGAGTTCACAAATCAAACTCCAGAATTTGATCCCAGTTATAATGATTCTTATAGAAATAGGGTTGTAGATACTACTAGTTCTCATTTTCAAGGCATGACTTCAAGTGTTCATCCTCTTAAAAATGTGTCTGAGAATATAAATGAAATTTCTAATCTAGATTCTAAGAAGTTCTTTGATATGCTAGATGTTGCTGAAGAGGAATTGTGGACTGGTTGTGAAAAACATCCTCAATTATTAACTGATGCTCGAATGTTGAATATCAAGTCTGAGCATCATTTGTCTGATAGATGCTAGGATACGATTATTAATTTCATCGGTGAAATCTTACCTTATGATAATAAGTTTGTGGACAGTTTCTATAATACAAAAAAGCTTATGCATGGGTTAGATGCATCGGTTGAAAAAATTAATTGCTGCAAGCTAGTTTGGCTGCATGATTTATTGGAGAGAATATAGTTATTTGACAGTTTATAAATTTTATGGTCAGGTTAAATATAAGACTAAGAATGGGTCAAGAAAAGAAAATATATTACTTTTCTTTGACACTAAGACTTCAAAGACTTTATACTTCAGAAACATGAAATATGCAATAGAATGTTGAATACAGCTATCCATATGCGATAGTATGTTGAGTATAACATGAAAAATGATATTTGTGTCATCCATCCGATTATAAAGTTTGGAAGTACTTTAATCGTACTCATCCAACATTTATAGTAGAAAGTCAAAATATTCGCTTGGAATTATGTATTGATAGATTTTAATCATTTAGATAGTCAGGACAACAACATTCATATTGGCCGGTAATAATCACACCTATAATTTACTAACTTTTATACCTCTTACGCCTTGATTGTATTTTATTTTAATTAGTCTAATAGATTTTAGCACATCAAAATTAGTCTAATAGATTTTAGCACATCAAAATTGAATTATTTTGTTAAATATTTAGAGTTGTAATAAAATTAAATTTCATAATTATTTTTTAAAAATATTTATTTAATTTTTATTGAATATTTATTGATACAAGTTGAATGTGTAAAAATTTTATAATTGAATTTTTTTAGATTATAATAATTTTAATGATGAAATAAGTTGTAGGTAAAATATTTTAGTCTTTATATTTTTTTTAGTAATCAATATTTTACCTATATTAAAATATTGTCATTAATATTATATTTATTAAAAATAATATAAATTATTATTGATGAAATATTTATAGCTAATTAATATCAATATATTATCAACTCTAACAATCGTTGGTAAAATTAAATTTTTTTTAAAATATACCGATAAAATTTTATGTGGATAATAATATTGCTATTTCGTTAAATTTAGATTATAAAAATAAGAAATTATGGATAAATTATTAAATAATTAACAATACAAATTAATGTGAATAATTTTACCGACATATTAATAATTGTTATTTCATCACATATAAAATTTATTTTAATAATATTATCAATGACTTGAAAAAAAATTAGCAACCTAATTTGATTTAGTGATGAGTAAAATACCGATAACCCGTATGTCATCACTAATTCATCGATAATTTTATTTAACGATAAAAAATTTTATTAGTTAATTTTATTTTTTTATAGTAAATTAAAATTAACTATTTAGTTTTTGTTATTTGTACCACCAAATTAAAATATTTTTAAATTTTATAAATTTAAATTTTTTAATTTTTTTATAAAAAAAAAGTTAATTGATTTATTTTCTCTTAAATATTTATATTGTTTATTTCAGTAATTTTAACTATATATTATTATTATTATTTAATTTTTCTAATAAAAATTAAAACAAGTTGGACTACTTTTTTTTTCTTTTGAGGATAATAATTAATTTTTTTACAAAATATAAAGATATTTTAATTAAACTTTTAAAAAATAACTTAATTATTTATTTTAATACTAAAAGTCCACACAAAATAATTGTTTTATTTTTTAATTTTTGTTAATTAGAGTTTTAGAAAATAATTTGCATATAGACCAAAAATAT
Organism: Manihot esculenta; assembly: GCF_001659605.2. Classification (NCBI taxonomy): domain Eukaryota; kingdom Viridiplantae; phylum Streptophyta; class Magnoliopsida; order Malpighiales; family Euphorbiaceae; genus Manihot; species Manihot esculenta. The sequence continues at coordinate 6,037,185 of NC_035172.2, forward strand.
TTCATGAATTTATAATTTTTTTAAAAAAACTTATTTTTTTATTATTTGGTTGTAGTCTTAAAAATAAAGAAGCTCAGTAAATTTATATATCTAGTGGTGTTAATAAAATTTTTAAAATATAAAAATATTTTTTTAAAAAATAAAAAGTTACCTTCTTTACAAATTACTTAATTTTCTACTTAATAAAGAAAATATTTTTCATTTGTTAATTATTTTAAATGCTTCAAATGTTTTATATATATATATATATATATATATGGAAATATATATATATGGAAATATATTATGCTTGAAGTAATGGGAGCCTTGATGCGAAATAAGCTTTTAAACATTAAGATTATAGTCCATTTCAGGAAAAAAAAAAAAACATTAAGATCATAGTCAAATTTGTCAAAAGCTGGAAAATGGTTACTTTTTTATTATTTTAGATTTTTTTTATAAAAAATTATTACTTAATTCTTGTATGCCGAAATTTATTAGTTAATTTTTTAATTTTAAAAAATATATTAAAATATTTTTAACTTTTTAAAAAATATATAAATTAGTTATTTTATTTATTTTATCCGTTTAAAATATCTCTAATAAGAGAAACTAGTTAATAAATTTTTTAAAAATTTAAAAGATCAACTAATAAATTTTTTTAAAATTATAAAAATTAAATAATAAAATAATTAATAAAAAAATTAACGAATAAATTTTTTAAAATCTTAAAAATATTTTAATATATTTTTAAAATTGATAAGTCAAGAGTTTTTTTATATTATAAAAATTAAATAATAATTTTTACTTTTTATTATAAACGAATATGGATTAAATCTCGAATTTAATTTGGTTGGATTGAGTTGATACTTCTAACTGTTGGACTATTTCAACTTCTATATATATTAGGGCTCAAATTTGACTTTATTAGATTAAATTTAATGCGTTAACAGTTGAACTATACAATTGAGGCATTGAGGCGTCTCTCTAAAAGTCAATTATAGGTTTATAACATGGATTTAAAAATAATAAATTTTTTTTTAAATATTAAATACTCCATTTGTCTCACAATTTTTATCTATTTTACTTTTTAACATATATTAAAAAATATAATTTTTTAAAATTTTTTAATTATATTCATTTTAAATATATTAAATTTTATTTTTTTTATATTTTATAATTTTTATATATATTTTTTAGATATTTCAAAATTATTATTTTTTTCACTATAATAATATATAAATTAACCATTATAATTTTATTTTATTTTATTTTATTTTATTTTATTTTAAAACATCCTCTAAAAATATTTTTTTAGTATTTAATAAAATTTAATATTTTTAAAATAGACACTACAAAAAAAGACTATCAGCGACAGATTTAGCGACGAAAATTCCTTCCGTCGGAAAAAAAAATTTAGCGACGGAATTAGCGACGGATTAGCGACGAATATTTTATTTTTATATTCCCGACGGATTAGCGACGGATTTTTAAAATATTAGCGACGGAATTTATTCCGTCGCTAATCCATCAGAAAATGCAAACAATATAAAAGAAAAAAATCCTAATCTTTTCTTTCATCTCTCTTTTGATTTCAGCCACCCTTTTCCTCTCCTCTCTTCTTCTCAGTGCAGAATCCTTCTCCTTGCCATTGTCGCCACCGCCGCCGTCGCCACCGCTGTTCCCGTGGCCGTCGCGCGTTGCCGTCGCTTCGTCGTTGTTGTTGCTGCTGCTTTTCTTGCTGCCGCAGCTGTGTCGCCATTGCTGAAGCCGCCACCGCCGCTGCTGATCATTGCCACTCCATGTAAGTTATTGATGGAATGATTGGTTGATTCTCTTATGGTATGATTAATGTATACTTGTCCTACTACTTTTTAATTTTGTATTAATTAATAGATTAATAATTTTGAAAAGGATTAGATGATTACTTAGCCATTGAGTTGGATGGGTTTATTGCTTAATTGTTTGTGTTTGTGTTCTTTATTTATTTATTTGGGATTTTGAGTTGACATCAATTATTGAGCCTATGATTGTGACGGATTTTTGACTTTCAGCGACGGAAAAATCCGTTGCTGATAGTCTTTTTTTGTAGTGAGATATAATTAAAAAGTTAATAAATTTTTTTTAATATGTATAAAAAAATAAATAATCATTTTAAAAAAACTAAAAAAATAAATAAAAATTATAGTATGAAAAGAGTAAATTTTAAATAATATAATTACATTTATTTATTTATTTATTGTATTCTTCATCTTTATCTAGGACTGATCGAAATCTAAATCCATCTCAAAATAATAGTCCCATATTTCTTTTTCACAAAATTTATGATAATTATGTTAGTTTAACTGAATTTTCTCCTATCTTTCAATTAATGTATTGGCTAGAATAATTAAGACAATAATTTAGCTGGCATTAGCGTTATTTGCAATGCAATAGTTTAGTTTGTTATCCTATGAGACACGTGTATCAGGGCAGTTATAACTGCTTATGTAGCTACACATAATTCGGTAAAATTTTTAATTTGATCCGTCCATAAATTAAAATATTTTTAAATTATAAATAAATAAATTATTTTATATAAAAAATAAATAATATTCACTTTTTTGGTAATAATTATAATATTTAAGAACTAAATAATAAATTTTGGAAGAAAAAACTCGTAAGAAAAAAAACATCACTTTCATTTATAGACCAGTAAGCAGCCTGTCAATGCCATTAAGATTACCGGCATGAGCAACTGCTTCAAACATATTTGGCATTCCTGGAATTTTAATATTCGTAAACGTCCCATGCCTTGGATCATAAGCAACCAATGTCCTACACTTGTATTGCAGCAAAATTTCACCATTTTTCATGCTACAAACAACTCGTGTAAAAGACCTCCTATACAATCTCGAAATTTTAAAGGCAGGATCAACTTCTTCTTCCAATTCTCTTGGAATCTCACTACTTATATTGAACTCTTTTCTCCAAGACTGCCTCACTCCATATTCCTTCATTACCCAAATCTCAAACGATCCATAATTGATATTAGAAACTACAGAGAGACATCCTTCTCTGGTGACCAGCTTGATCCTGTGGTAACCGTGGCCTTCAAAGCCAGCTGCTGAGTTTGGACATGGCACCAATCGAAATTTCTCTTCTGATAAGTCAAAAGAGATGAGCCTATGATTGTGATGATGTCTTAATGGCCAATTGACCCAATGAAGTCTCCCATTAACCATAACCTGTGATGCAGACTGAACTGGATCATAATTTATCTGTCCTAAGCTTCTCCAAGTTAGGCTACCCAATGTCAAGATCTCAGCATTTGGTGGTGGACCGTAACCACAAATCCTATGGCCTCTAACATTCCCTGAAACACGGGAAAGCTTCAGAATTTTATACTCCTTTGTCTCTGCCTGGAACCCAAATCCAAGTACTGTGCAGAAATCAGAACTCTGATCATGAGCAGACTTCGGCAGCTCCATGAAGTCACTATTGAAAGGATTGTACAAATGGAATGTGTTCTTCGAAGAATTAGATAAGCATAGCCAGCCATTGCAAGAAGCTGCGACGTTGAAATCAGGCACTGGAGGTGAAGAAATGCTTTTCACTAGCCCAACGTTGTTGTTGTGAGGATACAAGTATAGAGCATAGAGCTGGTTTTGAATGGGATGGTCACCATGTAAGATGAGACATGGATTGGTATTATTTGAAGCCATATGGGTGAAATGGAGATCAATAAGAATTGGGTCTTCAGCTAAGTTCTTCCATGATCGGCTTACAAGCTTAGCATTGAGTAAGGATGGTGTGGGTAGTTTAGAAAGTATGTTGAGCATGATCTCACGTGGAAGACTCTCCATGGCGATCATCATCTGCCTTGTTAATTTGATTGTGGTCTGCGTTAATTTATAGTATATGAGGTTGGTGGGCTTTACAAGACACAACATATACAATTGGAGATGAAAACAAAGGTAGCTGCAATCAAACATGTTAGGCTTCCATAAGAACCAACGGCTCGCCTCTGTCGGGCACATTGCCGGCCTACTAATTAATTTGTTAACTCCGGAATACTAGTTACTGTAATACCCTTTTAACTATTTTAGCAGTGAATGTCCATAAAAGGATGAGTTGATACTACACAATTAAAGATGCAAAGAGACAGATGCATTGAAAGTCTCAAAGCTTGTCTGCTGATGATAAACCCAAAATTCAGAAGCTCCAAAACGTTACATCCTTTTTCCCTGTTCCTTGCAAACTATGATTAGAATACATTTTTCTACAAAAATGTTAATCTCAAGTACATTAGTATATGATTACTAACAATTTCAGTTGTCCACGGATTTTTTGCCAATTTAGGTTGAGGTGAAAATTTCTTATTAATTTAAGGTCAGAAAACAAATATTTACGGGTTTGTGGTTTTTTTCAATTGTGGCCTAATAATAATAATATATATATATAGTGTTTTATACTTTTTAATATACAATATGTAATATATTTTATTATTAATATTTAAATAAAAATTACGTAGTATTATATAATTTTAGTGTTATAAAATTAATATTATATTATAATTAAATGTATAAAAATAATCTAGTTGAGTGATAAAAATTTTTTAATTATTTTTTATAATATATTTTATTATTTTTAATATATTAATATAATAATACTGTGATTAATAGTATTAATAATTTGATATACATTTAATCATGTTTTAATTTAAAAATAATTATTAATTTAATTACTACTAATTATAAAAGTATTATTTTTAATATATTATTATAATAATATTATAATTAAATAGTATCAGTTATAAATTTATTCATACGTAGTTATTATTTTTTTTATAAATTTTATTATTTTTAATATATAAGAGTATTGTAAAAAGTTAATAATAAAAGAATTACATTCAAAAATATTTAGAATTATGAGATTATTTATTAAATTATTTATAATTTATTAAAAAATTAATATAAATACATAATAAATTAATTACTTAATTTATTTATTTTTCTCGAATTATAATAATACAATAATTTTGTACAATATGTAATCACAATATAATTTTATCTTATAACTCTAAATATATTAACATTTAAATATATTTTATATCACATCATTATTAACATCGATGTTCTGAGATCCAGAAAATACGGTTTATAATAATTGTATAAACTTGGATTGAATTAGCTTAGCTTAGTCTGGTCAGGAGACCCACCTGCTTGTGATGTATAATTGCCTCTCTGCTATAGTGTCACTCATCCCTATCACTCAGATATGTACATACGGAGGTGTCAGTGCCCCACTCCACGCTAGGCGGCCATTTAATTCTCCCAGCGCGCATGCGGTCAGGGCTGCGAAGTGACTGGGCCAGCTATTCTCCTTCACGTCACGTCACCGGGCTGGATTACTTCCTATCAGACCCGGGCTTATGATAGGCCCAGCCTGTTCGTGTGTCTGGATCAGGGCTTGCGATACTGGATTGGTCTACCTAAGGAAAGCCTGATGTGTTATGGGCATGTCTTCTTCTTTAGGGTCTGGCCTTGTCCCCAGGTGTAAAAAGTTCGGCAGTCATCAAATGCCCCTTTACCTCCTCAGCAGTTATTACATGAGTGATGAGGGGGTAAATCTTTAGGACCCATTATGACCGCGCGGCCCGAGAATGGCTCCTGTCAAAATGCCATTTCCTTGCCTTTACTCTTTTCAAATGTAAAATCCCAATTTTCTCCAGAATCTTCTTCTCACTTAACTTAATCATAAAAGTCGTAAGCTGAATGCTTACTTAGCAAAGTCCAACTTAATTATCTTTACTTAATTAATGGACCAGGCTGTTGATAGCGGTTGTCGAAGCCGTCAAAAATAAACCTATTAAACAATCAACAATTAATTTGTAGATAGTGGCAATAGGTTCGAACCACAGGGATTTGACACTACGAATTTTCCTACTAATGACTTGGACAAGTAAATAATAAGAAATTAAAAGAGGGGGGTTTTGTTTTGATGATTAAAACTAAATAGCAAGAGAAAACAATAATTTAAATAGATGAGAATTTCAATAGGAGAAGAATGGATATATTTCAGTTTGTTTAGAATTGATCATTGATCTTTTCGATACTCCTATTTATTTCAATAAATTAGTTTAGGATGTGGAAGACGCTTCTCACAATCCAAATTCCTCCTTAGTTCTAGTTTGATTAGGAAACGTTCGCTAATCAAACACTAGTTAACAAGTTGCCAAGGAACGTCCTTGGGGCTTTTAGCATCGAACAACTGTTAACTGCATTAAGACTTAGAGAAACCTAATTCTAACCTTGCCAACTCGTTGGTCAAGTTTAGATTATGCAACTTGATTAAATGTGTGTTTAAATAATCTAAGCAATTACGGACCTAAATTATTCAAACAATTGTTACTCAAGCAATTAAAAGCAATATGCCTAAATTGATTCTAAAAACAAAGCAACAATTATAGAAAGATCAAATTGCATAAATATTGAAAATAAATAGAAGTTTAACAATGGAGATTTAAATCTCCCAATTCATCACAAATATGAATTTTCCAACTTCAACTAGAAAAGATGGAATTTAGCCACTCATGGTGGACAAAATCACAAAAGAAAAGAAGAAGAAAAGAAGGAGACAAGCTGCTGTATTTTTCAGCAGAATTGCTGAAGATGAGATGCTGGTTTGGGTTGCCTCCTTTTATAGGTGAAGAGTCCAAGTTCAATTAGGGTTTGGAGTCCCTATTTTGATTTGGTCTTTGTAGTCTTTAATTCCTCTCTTGATGTTGAATTTAATTGCAAATGGAATTCCTTAGGTGAGAAACTCTTTCGTGGCTCTTGGAACTATGATGGCAGTGTTTGAAGTGGATTTGGACTTCTCAAAATTCGAGTTTCTGTTTTCTGCACAATTTCCCGCTCTGCTGTCAATTTCTGCTGTCAATGTGATTGGGGCGAGTGATTTGGGCAGATCACTTGCTCGATCTGCCCCAATCGCTTTCTGTGAGTCAGTCCAGTTTTTAGCTTTCTATCTCTGCGAGTGATTTGGCCAGTCTCTACGAGTGATTTGGGCAGATCACTTGCCCATATCACTTCTGCCTGTTGCCTCCAGGTTTCTGCTTCAGCTTGATCTGGGCAGTGATTTGCCCAGATCGTTGCCCCAATCACTGTCTGTGAGTTAATCCAAGTTTTCTGCTCCAGTTTAATTTGGGCAGTGATTTGCCCAGATCGTTGCCCCAATCATTTTCCAGCTTTTTCTGCACTTTTTCTCCAATTTTTCATTTTCTTCATTTTCTTCAAAAACGAGATAAAAATCATAAATTAAGCTAGAAAATATGTAAATAAGCAATAATAAATATAATAAAAATGTAGCTAAATTATGTTTGATCAAATACCCCCACACCTAGCTTTTTGCTTGTCCTCAAGCAACAAACAACTTAGTCAATCAAGCCCCTTTTTCTTTTGAGCCTAAGTACCACTTAATCAGCCCCTCCTAGACTCCTAAATTGAAGTATTACAGTATAGAGTACATGTACCAAGGTTGTTCTCTCTTTTCCTTGTTTCCCTTCACCTACCATGGTCAAAGGAAAGGTGTTTGATTCAATCATGCTTATTCTATTTGTGTAAGCTCAGTGCAACCTCTAAGAGTAACTTGCCTTCCCTTGAGCTTTTTATTTTATTCAGCAGCACTTTTTTATTCTTGCCTGAAAAAATCACTAACCTTTTTACACGAAGGTGCATATTGGTGATACCCACCCCCGGTTACTCAGTTAGTCATTTGTTCAAGTGGCTACTAGCTCTGTTCATAGCTTATTTGGCCATTGGAACAGGTTTATGATTTGTGCTTTGTGCTGGTTTTTCTTTTTCTTTTCTTTTCATGACAGTTTGGGCAAATCACCTCATAGGGAGTTACACTAACTTTTTATTTGCATGTATTTATATTTTTATTTCCCTTGACCAATGCAAATTTAGAGATTTAATTCAATAAAAGAACTTCCAAAGTGAAGGTAGCACACTATAATTGATTCAATTTAGGCTTAAAGGGGTGGAAAATCAATGGGGTCATGAGATAGGAAGCTCTTTTAACATTGTTATCTATGTTGAGTAGAGCAAAAACTAAGTCAAAATTCTGTGTGTGTGTGTGCAAAAAGTGAAAAATGTGTGAAAAAATTTTGGTGTGTGTTTAGGGGCAAAAAGATGCAAAAAGAAACAAAAAGAAAGCAAAAAGATAATGTAAACGAAAAAATTATAACCTAACAGTAAATATCCCCACACCTATCCCAAACATTGTCCTCAATGGTTAAACATTTATATACAAAATTTAAGAAGGAAAGGGAAAGGGACTTTCTGGCCTGGGGGTGATTTGGCCAGTGATTTGGGCAAATCACTCGCCAAATCACTGTCTGTCATGGTGGTGGGGCAGAAAATGGTCCACCAGCAGCTGCAGCAAGTGCTCCATATGCTGCATTCTGTCCTTGATTCTGGTGAGATGAGCCTCCACCAAATGGTCTTGAGGTGCCTTTTATGTCCTCCAAGGTCCACCCAATTGCTTCTTTGTGCTTCTTCAACACCTTTAGGAGTTTTTCCTCTTCTCCTTGGCTGAGCTGGTTAGAAATAATTACTGGAAGTGTATTTCCAGCTCCCAAGTAGGCATATTTGAGGTATTCTGGTAAGGGCTTCAGATCTGGTGCATTTTCTGTCTGCTAGTTTGCTTGCTGTCTGCTTGCTGATGGGGGCAGATTTAGTGTTGATTTGGGCAAATCATCTGGTGATCTGGGCAAATCACTATCTGTCAAGTCTGTCTGCTCCAGTGACTTGGGCGAGACGGGGTCTGTTTGCTTAGGTGATTTGGGCAAATCACTCGCAGAAACTATCCAAATCACTGTCTGGTCTGTGTCTTTTTCGGTGCTGGTGCTGTCCATTTTTTTAGATCTGCATAAATCAGCATTAAGTGAGTTATCTAGATCAAAATCAAAGATTTCTTGACTTAAATCATCAATAACATCAAGGCCATAAACAGGAGAAACATCATTGGGGAATTTTATGGTATCATAAACATTAAATTTGATAATCTCCCCTTCAAACTCCATGGTTAATGTGCCATCATGCACATCAATTTTTGTTCTAGCTGTGCTCAAGAATGGTCTTCCAAGTAGGATGTCAGAGGTGATGTTGCCCTTATCCTCCATGTCAATCACATAAAAATCTGCTGGGAAGACTAGTTGGTCAACTTGTACCAACACATCTTCTAGGACTCCCTTAGGGTAAATAACCGATCTGTCGGCCAATTGGATTACTATGCTGGTGCCTTTGAGTGTACCTGCATTCAACAAGTTAAAGATGGAAAGTTGCATAACATTGATTGATGCCCTAAGATCGCACATGGCCTTCTTTATCCCAACGTTGCCTATTTTGCATGAAACAGCGAACATTCCTCTATCCTTGCATTTGGTGGGAAGTTTCCTTTGAATGACAGCTGAGACACACTCCCCCACACTTATCTTTTCATGTTCAGCAAGTTTCCTCCTATTGGTGCATAGCTCTTTGAGAAATTTAGCATACCTTAGTATTTGTTTGATAGCATCAAGTAGAGGTATATTGATTTCCACCTTGCGGAGTGTCTCAAGTATCTCTTTCTCTTCTTTTTCTTTTTGAGATCTTGCAAATCTTTTGGGAAAGGGGGGAGGTACCTTGAATTTTTCTGCTGGTTGTTGTTTCTGCCTTTGATTGGACTCTGCCTGATCTGTTGATTTGGGCAGATCACTGCTGGGCAGCTCAGTCTGCCTAGTGATTGGGTCAGTGATTTGGGTAGATCGACTGCCCTGATCACTTTCTGGCATATTCTCCTCCATGGCCTGTTTCTTCAATTTCTCAGCCTTGCTGTCTTGCAGCTCTTTTCCACTCCTCAATTTGATGGCACTAGCATTTTGCCTTGGATTTATCTCAGTTTGGGAAGGTAGCTTTCCTTGTGATTCAAGCTTACTCAAGGATGAAGCCATTTGTCCCACTTGTTGCTTCTTTGCTAGCTGTTCAGGAGCTGTTTCAGTGGTGTATGTTGCTGGTTCAGCAAGTGCAACAACTTCTGGTTCATTTGTGTCAATTTCTGAGGTTGCTGGTGTTTGGACAGCAACAAGGGATGCAATGGTGGCAGATTCAGCACTTGCTGATTTTTGGACAGCAGGTTCAGCAATTGCTGGTGTAATTGTGGAATTTTCAGTAGGTATAGCAGCAAGTACTGCAGTGTTTTGTGCACCAAATAAAGTAGCAGATGAAGCAAATTTAGCAGCTGGTTCAGTTTCAAGAGTAGTGGTGATTTGTGCAGCAGACTCAGCAGCTTGTTCTGTTTCTTGGGAACTTTCATCATTGTCCCATAGATCTTAAAGCTCCTCCTCTCTTCTTAATATGTGCGCGTTCACTGAGCTGACCGCTTGATCCACTTGCTATTGGAGAATTTTCCCAGAAATTTCCAACCTCCTCACCATCTCTTCAAGTTCCATATTGGAGTTTTGAGGTGTTGCTTGGGCTTGATAGTTTTGGTAGTAGTTAGCCCTTGTATAGTCATAATTCGGGTGGTCCCTCCAACATGGATTGTAGGTATCAAGGTAGGGATCATGTCTTGGCTGGCTATTGAATCCTCCAAAGGCATGTACTTGCTGGTAATCCTCATAAAGTGTAGGACATCGATCAGTTGGGTGTTCTACATATGTGCAAATCCCACATGGTCTGATTTACTGAAGTTGTTGAACTTGTCGAGCTTGACCTATACCATAATTTCTCACAATAGAGGTTAGTTCAGAAATTTGAGAAGAGAGAAGAGACATACTTACCGTAGCCATGCTTGTAAGGTCTTGGCAGTGCGTTCAATTTCTGGATCGTAAAGAAGAGCTTCTTTACGATCAGCCCTGGTCATAAAAGGAAAATACGTTAGTTAGATCAAATCCCTGGCAACGGCACCAATTTTTGATAGCGGTTGTCGAAGCCGTAAAAAATAAACCTATTAAACAATCAACAATTAACTTGTAGATAGTGGCAATAGGGTCGAACCACAGGGATTTGACACTACGAATTTTCCTACTAATGACTTGGACAAGTAAATAACAAGAAATTAAAAGAGGGGGGTTTTGTTTTGATGATTAAAACTAAATAGCAAGAGAAAGCAATAATTTAAATAGATGAGAATTTCAATAGGAGAAGAATTCTAGTTGAAGAATGGATCTATTTCGGTTTGTTTAGAATTGATCATTGATCTTTTCGATACTCCTATTTATTTCAATAAATTAGTTTAGGATGTGGAAGACGCTTCTCACAATCCAAATTCCTCCTTAGTTCTAGTTTGATTAGGAAATGTTCGCTAATCAAACACTAGTTAACAAGTTGCCAAGGAACTTCCTTGGGGCTTTTAGCATCGAACAACTGTTAACTGCATTAAGACTTAGAGAAACCTAATTCTAACCTTGCCAACCGCGTGGTCAAGTTTAGATTATGCAACTTGATTAAATGTGTGTTTAAATAATCGAAGCAATTACGGACCTAAATTATTCAAACAATTATTACTCAAGCAATTAAAAGCAATAGGCCTAAATTGATTCTAAAAGCAAAGCAACAATTATAGAAAGATCAAATTGCATAAATATTGAAAATAAATAGAAGTTTAACAATGGAGATTTAAATCTCCCAATTCATCACAAATCTGAATTTTTCAACTTCAACTAGAAAAGATGGAATTTAGCCACTCATGGTGGACAAAATCACAAAAGAAAAGAAGAAGAAAAGAAGGAGACAAGCTGCTGTATTTTTTTGCAGAATTGCTGAAGATGAGATGCTGGTTTGGGTTGCCTCCTTTTATAGGTGAAGAGTCCAAGTTCAATTAGGGTTTGGAGTCCCTATTGAGTTTGGAGTCCCTATTTTGATTTGGTCTTTGTAGTATTTAATTCCTCTCTTGATGTTGAATTTAATTGCAAATGGAATTCCTTAGGTGAGAAACTCTTTCGTGGCTCTTGGAACTGTGATGGCAGTGTTTGAAGTGGATTTGGACTTCTCAAAATTCGAGTTTCTGTTTTCTGCACAATTTCCCGCTCTGCTGTCAATTTCTGCTGTCAATGTGATTGGGGCGGGTGATTTGGGCAGATCACTTGCTCGATCTGCCCCAATCGCTTTCTGTGAGTCAGTCCAGTTTTTAGCTTTCTGTCTCTGCGAATGATTTGGCGAGTCTCTACGAGTGATTTGGGCAGATCACTTGCCCATATCACTTCTGCCTGTTGCCTCCAGGTTTCTACTTCAGCTTGATCTGGGCAGTAATTTGCCCAGATCGTTGCCCCAATCACTGTCTGTGAGTTAATCCCAGTTTTCTGCTCCAGTTTGATTTGGGCAGTGATTTGCCCAGATCGTTGCCCCAATCATTTTCCAGCTTTTTCTGCACTTTTTCTCCAATTTTCCATTTTCTTCCTTTTCTTCAAAAACGAGATAAAAATCATAAATTAAGCTAGAAAATGTGTAAATAAGCAATAATAAATATAATAAAAATGTGGCTAAATTATGTTTGATCAGTTGTCTCTTCTGGGACTTTGCTAAACGAACAGGCCCGGGCTAAGAGCTCGATGTCTTGCTAAACTTCTGACTCGTGAGTTTTTCTTATTTTCATGAGGGCTTTTTCGTCATTTGCTCGCAACCTCCTCAGTGTTGCGAGCTCGGATACGTAATGCTCAGAGCGATCATCTTTGCATGAGTTTTTTCGTATGAGATGGTTTCTTGGGCTTGTCCGAGCTACAAGCTCGGATGCATTATCCTCGAGTTCCTCCTTTACTTGATGTAATATTTAACTAAAATTGTAAATTAAATATTTTGAGCTATAGGTTTGCTTGAGCTGCCAGGGATTCGTCTGATCTGCGAGCTCGGATGGGGAGCCCAGCTTTTGACTATTTTTCCATACTTAACTTGTTTAGTTAAGCGTTTGTTCGTCGTGAGCTGATCTGAGCTGGGAGCGCGGTTCTTTATTTTTTGCTTAGGCTTTTATGCCTATAGCCTGTGATGTTGCCTGTATTGCGAGCTCGGGAGTTTGGGATTTCGCTTTTTGCACTTTGGTGTCCTGAGCTCTTTTGTGAAGTCGGACTTATATGGGCTATGCTTCAGTCTGACTGCTTGTTTGTTCGGCTTTAACTTTTCTTTTATAGGCTTATAGTCTTGTCGATGTAGACATAAAGCCCCTCCAAGCTTCTGGGGAGATCGACCCTGGATTGAAGAGGTTGGACTATCTGTTTTGGACTTGACCATACTGCGGTTCGATTATTTTGTATCCTAATGAGTTAGGGCTTTCTACTGCCCCATCCGGTCATTCAGAATGGTTTATTCGGCCTTTTATGTTGCTCATGTCTCCTTGATTCTTTATCTGAGCATTTGGTTCTTGGGTATGTCTCGGTTAGTTGGGTTTTTTACCCCCGAGTGTTTTTTGGACTGTTTTCTCTCAAGCGTTTTGTGGGCTCTTTGCTGCTTAGACCTTTCTCTAGGCTAACCGAGCTGGTTTAGTGCCAGCGGTCAATTTTCGAGGTCAGTGTCTCTTATGATTGCCCCTGGTCTTTCATTTGATTCTCTATCTCGATATGCCTTTTGCTTAGGATTCGCTTCGCCTTAATTTTGCTTGCCTATTGGCTTTACTGGTGCCGAGCTCATTTTCTTGAGATCGGCATGGCGCTTTGGCACTTTGGCATTTTGGTTCCGTGAGCCTTGAATTGGCTTTTAGTAGGCCGTATGGCTATATAAAACGGGCTTTGGGGTGCCTTAGTTTACTTTCTTTATACGCTAGCTGCTTGGCGAGATCGAGGTCTTATTATCCCGTGATCCGAGCTCTTTTGAGAGGTCGGATCCAGATTTTTTATTTTTGTTCTAGCACCCTCTTACGGGTCAGCATGGCGCTTTAACGCTTTTGGCTGTTGTGTGAGATCAAAGTCTCTTTACCTTGTGACCCGAGCTCCTTCGGGGGGTCGAATTTTAACTTTTCATTTATGGTCCAGTGCCCCAATCTTTTTATATAAGGTTGGAACTGTGTTCTTACGTGTAGTTTTTGTCCTATCCGAACTCTTTTTTGTGAGGTCGGAGCTAGGCCTTTGCCTTTCCTCTTGGAGGCTTGTGGCCTTTATTGATGTTGTTTTTCTATGTTGGCATTCGCTCCCCAACCGGTTTTGTGGTGCTGACAGTCATGTTCTAAGACCGGTCACCTACCTCATTGGGGTCTGTTAGTGTATTTGTCCTAGGCCATTATCTTGGACATTTTTGTATGTCGTTTTGGTTATTAATATTAGAAGTTTTTATCATCATTATTATTTGTTTGCATATTACATAATAATGATTATCATCCCTGGTTACTTATTATTATGTTGATAATAATAAAATATAGCTAGTATGATTATTGATTGATAATCATGAGATGATTATGTATATGTTGATATAATTCAATAATCATAGATACTTGTTAGAGAATAAAGTATTGGATGGACCCGCATTGAGATGACTACATGGGTTATTGTCATAAGTGAATCTCAAAATAGTTATGTCTTAATCCTTTGACTTGAGATTGTCATAGTTCCAACATAAGGACTATTATGTTTTGACATAACCAAACATTGTCTTTAATCGGACAATCATAAAGGTTATGATTGAGCATAATAGAAATTATGTAGAGGATATTGAACAATCAAGGTAGGATTTGTCCTTCTCTTTGAGAGAGATATCTTCTGGACCCCTCGATAAGTGAGACTGAGAAATGCATGGCCGTGCTCAAATGAATTGATAGTGTGATTAATATCATTTGAATTTATCAGTGTACTTAGAGATCGAGAAATCATAAGTTTGAACATTATAAGTTTGACATTGACCATGACTTATGTTCAAACTAGATATCGTGTGACAAAGAGATTAATACATGTTCTATTTATTAGGTTTTATCGGACAATTGATCCTCATATTAGTTGGGTAGTCATAATGTCTTGTTAGAGGCCACTTATGACTTATGGGCCTTGTGGGACTGGACTTATTGCCAATTAATGTGAACCTATTGGGTCACACACAAAAGAACATTGTTGATGTGCTATGACATATTAATGGGCTAAAAGCCTAAAACCCATTAATATAATTAATAATAATAAAGTGTTATTATTATTAATCATTAATCATTAATAATAAAATGTTATTATTATTAATATTAATTAATAATAATAAAGTGTTATTATTATTAATTATTTATTATTCTAAGATAATAGTATTTAAAAGATCTGCAGTCTATCTGTAACTGTTACAGATAAAGGACTCTATCATATAAGGTATTTGAGTATCTGCGAGATTGTGATAGTGGGTTCTGAACACAACTCTTTTGGGAAAAGAGTTGTGGGAAAACAAAAAGACTAAAACATATAAATACTCCTTCTACGAATTGTGGAGTGACGGTTTTTAGAAAATTCAGTCTAACAGTTACAGATTGTGGAGCACATAATCTATCCATCATTGATAGAGCTAGCACTCTAGAAGGATAGAAGACGTTCGTGTGGATACCATTGAGGGTGTTCGTTTGAAAAGGCAGCACCATCAGTCCGGCATTGTATCTTCTCGACGAGATTAATAGGTTAGTCTCATATCCTTCCTTTGAAATAAACGAAGTACTCGGATTCTGGGTAAGGAAATCAGATATTTTTATTTTTTCGCTGCGCAATTTGGGTTGCAATAAGCTCGGGATTTCCCAACAGGGTCTTCTTCCTCTCAGCCGGTTTTGTGGTGCCAGTGGTCATTTTCGGAGACCGGTCACCTACCTCACGGAGGGCTTCCTCCTCTCAGCCGGTTTTGTGGTGCCGGCAGTCATTTTCTGAGACCGGTCACCTACCGGTGGTCATTTTCCGAGACCGGTCACCTATCTCACTGAGGGCTTCCTCCTCTCAGCCGGTTTTATGGTGCCGGCGGTCATTTTCCGAGACCGATCACCTACCTCACTGAGGGCTTCCTCCTCTCAGCCGATTTTGTGGTGCCGGCGGTTATTTTCTGAGACCGATCACCTACCTCACTGAGGGCTTCCTCCTCTCAGCCGGTTTTATGGTGCTGGCGGTCATTTTCCAAGACCGCTCACCTACCTCACTGAGGGCTTCCTCCTCTTTTTCTAACATTTTTCTGCAAAGTAAAAGTTTGCATATAGTATATTACAAGTGAATATAATATTAATTTTGACCAACCCTATCTTTTTATGTGATGTAAAGGATTCATTAAATAATAACTCTCATGCTTGACTCATTTTACAGTTTTTTTCTCAACAACACGTCTTTAAGCTACTTCAACATATTACCAGATTCAGTCTCATACACATAGGGCTTTCGTCTACAATCTCAAATTTATAACTAATCATGATAATGAGAATATTTTGGGTTAAAGAAGTGACCGTGTAACTTAGTTATGACGCCTTTCTTCCATGATTTGTGAATCACCCTGGCGTTGCCCTTCTTCTTCATATCGACATATTCCTCTGTTCGACTTTTGTCGTGTGGCTTTTGATATATGTGGTGATTCCCAGGTCTTTCCTGTCTCGTGACACTACGGAGTTGAGAATAAGAACTGTGGTCTTTCCCGAACAGAGCTCAAATCGTTTGGGATGGCTCCGGTGTAATTTTCGCCGTGATTGGCCATGTGGATCTCAGTGGGTGTTATGAAAATGGAAACTCTGGTGACGGAAAGATCTCCTTCGTTTTCCCACAGACGGCGCCAATTGATGTTCTGAGATCTAGATAATAGGATTTACAATGGTTGTGTAAGCTTGAATTGAATTAACTTAGCTTAGCCTGGTCAGGAGACCCCCTGCTTGTGATGTATAACTGTTTCTCTGCTACAGTGCCACTCGTCCCTGTCACTCAACTCCGTACGTACAGAGGTGTCAGTGCCCCACTCCACGCTAGGCGGCCATTTAATTCTCCCAGTGCGCATGCGGTCAAGGCTGCGAAGTGACTGGGCCAGCTATTCTCTTTCACGTCACGTCACCGGGCTGGATTACTTCCTATCAGACCCGGACTTATGATAGGCTCGGCCTGTTCGTGTGTCTGGATCAGGGCTTGCCCTAAGGAAAGCCTGATATGTTGTGGATATGCCTTCTTCTTTAGGGTATGGCCTTATCCCAGATATAAAAAGTTTGGCGATCATCAAATATATATTTTTATTAATATTTAAATTAAAAATATTATTGATATTATATAATTTTAGTATCATAAAATTAATATTATTCTATAATTAGAGAGCACTCCCATAAATTATAAATTTAATTTTTATAATTTTAAACGTTTATATTTATTTATTTATTTTTGATTAATTATTTAATTTAATAATATTTAATAATAAAATAATATCATAATTCTAAATATTGTTGTGTATAATTTTTTTATTATTAATTTTTATAATAAAATATATAAAATATAATAATTATGTATTAATAAATTTATAATTAATAAATAAATTTATAATTATTATTATTTAATTATAATATTATTACAATAATATATTAAAATTAATAAAATATATTATAAAAAATTTATTAATATAAAAATATAATATAAATAAATTATTAAATTAATATAATATAAATATATTATTATAATATATTAATAATTAAAAAATAAAATAATAATATGTCATCACTCATAATAATGCCATGCTATTACTTCAAAAAAATTAATACTTTTTTAAAAAAGTGTTAGATCTTAGCACGCTTGATGGATTCTGATAGTTAAGTGGCTATTCTACCTTGGATCGGTAAATATTTTTTTCCCAATTTTAAATTATTAAATTCTTTTTCTAATCTTAAATTGATAAAAAGTCTCTGGCAGATTTTATATTATTTTTTAAAATATTAAAAAAATAATAAACAATACAGCTGATACAATGAGAGTTGACTTATGAAGAGCGTAGCCTTTGACTTCAATTGGCTTGCCAACCAATAGCACTACGGACAATTGGAAATATAATAATTGAGTTTTGGAGATAATAAAAAAAATCTTATTATTAAAATACAAAATTTCAATACCTAACTACAACGAAGGGAACGCAGGGATTGCGGACATATTTAGAAATTTTCCGCTCATCACAGTTCGATTTTTCTTTTCGTTCTCTTTTCTTTATATATATTAGATATATTTAAAAAAATTTTACTTTCCGTTCACATTTAAAATTTTATAAAAATTATTCTTAAAAAAATAAAATAAAATAGTATAATCTCTTATTGTTTAATCATTAATAATAATTTTAAATTCAAATTTTGAGTATAAAATACTTTTAAAAATTTTAAAGAAAGCATTTTAATATTTTAATAAATTTATTCGATATAAATTTAAATTAATCGAATAAGTAAATTTTAAAAATCAAATAATTTATATAAAAAATTTAATTTAATTAAATTTTTCTCATAATTTTTTAAATAAATGAAAATTTTTAATCTCTTTTAATTTAAAAGTTTTTATTTTAAAAATTGATATTTTTATAATTTTATAAAAATTAATTTTTTTTTTTTTTACAAAATAAACATTGACAAATAAAGAAATAGAGATGGGATGTCAATTTCTCCTTCCATTCCCTCCCACTCTCTAAATAACTGCCGACAAAATACAAAATTCCAATAGTAGGACCAGTTTTGCACTCGTGATTCTGGTTATAATCGTCTGCTCCACTAAAATTTTAAAGTAATTATGCCCCTGTTTGTTTTTAAAATAAAACTTTCAAATATATTTTATAATTAATAAATATGATTTTTAATCCCTTGAATTTATTATTGAAAAGTAAATTTTTTTCTTGAGAATCGGAAAAATAGAAGTTATTTTTTATAAATACGTAAAATTCTTTTAATATGTTTAAGATATTAATGACCGCCCGACTTCACGCGAGTAATTAAAAAGTTAATTCTGCGAAAATTGATCCAGCCCAAAACTCAAAAAGTTTCTCTATCAGACTGATTCGAATATTTCGGTCCGAACATAGTTTCAGAGAGCAGACTGGATCACTCATAAGTCCAGATACGCCAACTATGATTTCAGTCTAATAACGTCACATGAGAAAAGACAATAGGTTCAGTCATCTCGCAACTCTGTTTGCATGCGCGCCAAAGAAAATTAAATGATCGTTTGGGATGAAAAGATTATGATGCGATTTGTACTTGCAGACAATAAAAATATAAAAAAATAATAAAAAAGGAAGAAATACCTTCCTTTTCACCTAAACTTACACTACCAGTGTAAATTCTATTCTTTAGATCTGAGAATAGATACTATTTAAAAATTAATGAGAATATATATATATATATATATATATATATATAAGAATGGGATATTCATTAAATTATAAAAATAGAAATTGATATAATTAATATAATTGAAGCATAAATTTTAAGTCTATTGAATAGAATAATCCAACCGCTTACAAATTTATGTATTTATATTTTAAATTTAAAATATTAAATAATAAAGTATTTTAATTTTAATTATAAAATTTTAAGTCTATTAAATAAAAAAATTTAAATAATTATATTAATTTATATTTAAAACTTTAATAAAATTAAAATTTTTAATTTATCATAATTATAATTAAGAATGTTAAATTAAATTAAGAGAAATTAACGGTATATAACACTAAAATTTTATTTAACTACTAAAGTAGCGTTTAAAATATATATTTTTATTTTAATAACGTCTTTTTATTTATTTTATTATTTATTTTTCTATTCTCAATTTTATATAAATATTGTAGATTAAAAAAAATTATAGACTAAAATGTATAATACTTTATTTTATTTAATATTATTGACATAAAATATAATTTTTTATATATTAAAAATATACATATAATATATAATATTTAGCATATATATTCAATGAAATCTTTTAATATATAATATTTATATTAATATAAAAACAATAAAAATTTTATTATAAAACACATGTGATATATATAAATAAATATAAAAACAATAAAAATTTTAAATATCAATAATGAAATTATTTTTATAAGCAATACTTTTTATTACTAAAAATTAATTTTTTTAATAGCAACCACAATTTTATTATAAAACACATGTGTATAACATTATATTATTGTTATTATGAATTATAAACATGACTTCGTTTGTTTGCTTTGTAAAAATAATTTATATTTATAAAATACTTTTTATGAAAAATATCTTTAATAAAAAATATTTTTTTTAAAAATATTTAATATATAATAATTTATTTTTAATTTTTAATTTTTTAATTTAAAAATAAAATACAACAATAAATTTATATATTGAGATTTTAATAACATCCTCAAAGTGAATGACTTGGTTTTTATCTAAATATGTATATAATTTCCTTTTTTCTCTCCATGTCAATAATAAAAATTAATTTTTATTTTACAATTTAAAAATTATTTTAATCATTTTATAAAGTAAGTTTTTAATATATATTATTAATTTATTTTACGATTGTATAATTAATTTTTATCATTGTAAATAAATATTTTGCTGAATAATTTTTTCAATTTGAGTGATAAAGCGATTATAGTGTAATTTTCATTTGCCCTTTATTTTGGTATTAATTTATTTTGTAAAAACAGAGAATTGAAATAAATTTTTAAAGGATCATGTAAAAATTTATTTTTTTTTTAAAGTAAAACTTTTAAAATTTTTTCATTCTAAATAATTTCAAGTAAGAGAATTTTTAAAATTAAAAAAATTAAATAGTTGGAAAATATAGCCTTTGTTATAAAAGAAAAACATTGGAAAATAACGGGAACTATTTTTCAAATCTTAATTAAAATTTTAAAATAAAAAATTAGTTTTAATTATGATTTTTTAATAGTATTCCGTTGATAATTATCCACAAATTTCAAATATGTTACCCAAGGAGTAACTAATGAGATCTATAACATGAAACTAAAATCCATTACTACTTTGTACCAATAGATTTTAAAGTATTATTGATATTGCAAAATAAAATGATGATATAACTGGAATGAAATTGTGATCTGATTGGCTAAATCTACAAGGAAGCAAATGAGAGGTGGTGGTGAGTGTCAACGGCAGCCACTCCAATGCTCAAGTTAGTATATTAAAAAATGGAGAGAATGCAATGAATTGCTTAGAACTTGTATAGTGTTTCAGAATAACGTACATTTGCCTCTGTGATTATTCTCCTTTTATACTATAAGAAGGTGGGTATAAATATAATTTGAAAATGATGTGGTCAGCTCACTGGTAATTGATTTTCACCGGCTAATTTATCGGGAATCCCGTGATTGAAGGCGTAAAGGGGATCTACTAGATTGTAGTTATTAACAATAACTTTCTTATAGAGTCTCGTCCTGGAGTTATGAGGGCGAGTCTTATCTGACCTGAGGCCAATCTATCCTGAAATATCCGGGTCTCTTTTTCTCTTTGGATCCGAGCACATTGATCATCCAGGCCCTCCTTTCTACAGGTAGGACCGCATATTGGTTTATCAAATTCTTGCCACATGACCCAGTCTTATGGTGACAACTCACTCCCTACTTTAGACAACTCTCATGTAGCATCAGAGGTCCCCCTGTTGGTCTTCGATTCTTTCGATTTGAAAGTGACAATTATCTTCATGATCTGGGTCATGTGGCTTGTTTGCTCGGACTGAGTGCATGATGTCTTTGCTTTGTTTGCCCTGCCGATCAGTCAGATTTAAAATTTTGTCTTGGCAAAAATTGATCCGAGTGATATAACAATGTCTTGTAAAATTTTCGGGCATTTTTCAGCCCTAGTGCACTTCCAGGCTTTCTCTAGCTCTGACGAGCTTTCGGACATCAAATGTCTTTGCGAGCTTCTAGGTATTTTCCCGTCCTGGCATACTTCCGGACTTTTCTGTAGCCCTGACGAGCTTTCAGGCATTTTTTTAGCCCTTGGAGCTCCTTGGCCTTTTTCAGCTTTGTTGAGCTTTCAGGCATTTTCCAGCCTTGACGAGTTTCCAAGCATTTTTAGCCCTTAGGAGCTTCTTGGTTTTTTTAGCCTTAACAAGCTTTCAGGTATTTTTCTAACCCTTGCGAATTCTTTGGCTTTTTCTAGCCTTGTCAAACTTTCGAGGTTTTTCCAATCCTGATGAACTTCCGGGCATTTGTTAGCCCTTGCGACCTTCCGGGCATTTTTTAGTCCTTGCAAGCTCCTTAGCCTTGACGAGTGATCAAGTATAATTTAGCCACATTTTTATTATATTTATTATTTCTTATTTACACATTTTCTAGCTTAATTTATGATTTTTATCTCGTTTTTGAAGAAAAGGAAGAAAATAGAAAATTGGAGAAAAAGTGTAGAAAAAGCTGGAAAATGATTGGGGCAACGATCTGGGCAAATCACTGCCCAAATCAAACTAGAGCAGAAAACTGGGATTAACTTACAGACAGTGATTGGGGCAACGATCTGGGCAAATCACTGCCCAAATCAAGCTGAAGCAGAAACCTGGAGGCAACAGGCAGAAGTGATATGGGCAAGTGATCTACCCAAATCACTCGCAGAGACTAGCCAAATCACTCGCAGAGACAGAAAGCTAAAAACTGGACTGACTCACAGAAAGCGATTGGGGCAGATCGAGCAAAGTGATCTGCCCAAATCACTCGCCCCAATCACATTGACAGCAGAAATTGACAGCAGAGCGGGAAATTGTGCAGAAAATAGAAATTCAAATTTTGAGAAGTCCAAATCCACTTCAAACACTGCCATCACAGTTCCAAGAGCCACGAAAGAGTTTCTCACCTAAGGAATTCCAATTGCAATTAAATTCAACATCAAGAGAGGAATTAAAGACTACAAAGACCAAATCAAAATAGGGACTCTAAACCCTAATTGAACTTGGACTCTTCACCTATAAAAGGAGGCAACCCAAACCAGCATCTCATCTTCAGCAATACTGCAGAATCACAGCAGCAAGTCTGCAGCAGCCTCTCCATCTTCTTTTCTCCTTTCTTTTGTGATTTAGTCCACCATGAGTGGCTAAATTCCATTCTTTTCTATTTAAAGTTGGTGAATTTCAGATTTGTCATGAATTGGGAGATTTAAATCTCCATTATTAAACTCTTATTTACCTTCAATATTTATGCAACTTGATCTTTCTATAATTATTACTTTGCTTTTAGAATCAATTAAGGCCTGTTGCTTTTAAATTGCTTGAGTAATATATTGTTTGAATAATTTAGGTCCGTAATTGCTTAGATTATTTAAACACAAATATAATCGGTTGCATAATCTAAATTTGACCACGCGGCTGGCAAGGTTAGAGTTGGGTTCCTCTAAGTCCTAATGCAGTTAACAATTGTTCGATGCTAAAAGCCCCAAGGACATTCCTTGGCAACTTGTTAACTAGAGTTTGAGTAGCGAACATTTCCTAATCAAACTAAAACTAAGGAGGAATTTGGATTGTGAGAAGCGTCTTCCACGTCTTAAACTAACTTATTGAAATAGATAAGAGTATCAAAAAGATCAATGATCAATTCTAAACAAGATGAAATAGATCCATGCTTCAACTAGAATCCTTCTCCCATTGAAATTCTCATCTTTTTAAATTATTGCTTTCTCTTGCTATTTAATATTAACTCATCAAATCAAACTCCCCTCTTTTAATTACTTGATATTTACTTGTCCAAGTCATTAATAGGAAAATTCGTAGTGTCAAATCCCTGTGGTTCGACCCTATTGCCACTATCTGCAAATTTATTTGTTGATTGATAATAGGTTTATTTTTTACGACTTCGACAATCGTTATCAACGAGCTTTCGAGCACTTTTATGGTCCTTACTTTTCTAGCCCTTACGAGCTCCTTGGTATTTTCTACCCTTAACGAGCTTCCAAGCATTTTTTTAGCCCTTGTGAGCTCCTTGACCTTAATGAGATTCTAAGCATTTTTCAGCCCTGACGAGTTTTTGGGCATCAACTGCCTTAGAAACTTCTCATGAAGCGGGACTAACACCCGGTAGGTTGGCCTAGCGTGTACTCGTCTTGTGGCCTTGGCATGAATTACCTTAGAAACTTCTCGAGACTAACACCCGGTCTTCTGGCCTGACGTATATTCGCCTTGCGCCCTTGGCATGAAATGCCTTAGAAACTTCTCATGAAGCAGGACTAATACACGGTCTTTTGACCTGGCATGTACCCACCTTGCAGCACGGCATGAAATGCCTTAGAAACTTCTCGGGATTAACACTCAGTTTTCTGGCTTGGCATATACCCACCTTTTGGTCTTGGTATGAAATGCCTTAAAAACTTCTCATGAAGCAGAACTAACACCCGGTAGGTTGGCCTGATATGTACCTCTAAGGCTCGGCATCAAATGCCTTAGAATCTTCTCATGATGTAGTACTAACACTTGGAAGGTCGGCCTGGCATGTACTCGCCTTGAGGCTTGGCATCAAATAACTTAGGAACTTCTCATGAAGCAGCACTAACACTCAGTAGGTCAGCTTGGCATGTACCCGCCTAGAGGCCTACCATCAAATGCCTTAGAATCTTTTCATAATGCAGGACTAACCCAGAAGGTCGGCCTAGCATGTATTAATCTTGAGGCCTAGCATTAAATGCCTTGTCGTACGAGACCTATGCCCAGATGGCCTTATGGACTTTTTTGACTTTGTTTCTGCAGACCAACACCCAAATTATAATCTAGACCCATGCCTAGATGGCCTTGTGTCCTTTTATGAATTTATTTCCGCGGACCAATGCCCAAATTATAATGTGGAACCCAGATTATCTACGAGACCCATGCTCGGATGCCCTTGTGGCCTTTTATGAATTTATTTCCGCAGACCAATACTCGAATTATATGCAGGATCCATGCTCGAAGTATATGTAGGACCCATGTCCGGATGACCATTTTATGAATGTGTTTCTGCGGACCAACGCTTAGATTTTGGCTTGGCGATTGCTTTATGGCCTGGCATGAGATATCTTGTTATACAGAACCTATACCTAGATAGCCATATGACCATTTTATGAATGTGTTTCCGCGGACCAACGCTAGGATTTTAATGCGGGACCCATGCCCGGATGGCCTGGCAATTGCCTTATGACCTATATTTTTTTCTCCATGCTATCATCCAATGATTCTGATTTTCCTATTAAAAAAGAAGCTTGAAAAATGCATCTTGGTTTTCTAACATTACCATAAATCACAAATATTTCTCTGATGATAAAATAAAAGACTTGATCGTTTGACTTGACCATTTTCAAGGCTCGAAATTTGACTCAGGAGCTGGGCATCTGTGATATTCTCCTTATTGTCACCCCTATTAAAACTCGATCCTCCTACAAATACATGAGTAATCCCATAGGTTCACTGGGTGATTTCGGGAATTGTTACCTTGCGCTCAGGTCTTCTATCTCTTCTACTCTTTCTGATGAACTTTCGAAGTGTGCCATTTCTTATTAACCTCTCGATCTCATCTTTCAGATGTCGACACTCCTCTGTGTCTGTCCAAGGTCTTTATGAAAACAGTAGTACTTGGTCCTATCCCGTTTTTTGGCTTTCTTAGGGTTGAGCTCAAGAGCCACCTGATCTTCTTGTCATTTTTCCTAATTTACATTAGAATATGCATTCATGAGTTGTTGAATGGGGTATATTTCTTATACTTACCTTGGCCATTCCTTCCTTGGGAGATCGGGTAACTTCGATGGTCTCCCTCATATTCTTGTTTCTTCGGCTTTTATCCTTACTTCTCCAGTTTTTGGCCTTGGTTCTAACTTGTCCTTTTGTCCTCTTTTTCATCCTTCTTGACACTTTTGGGTAGCCTGTACCAACTTTCAGCCAACGTCCTTGGGAATATCATCTAGTGGTTCCTCTTCCTCAAACTTGTCCTTCTCTTTGGACTGAGTCTGGATTGCCTATATCTGAGTCCTTGAGGTCTCTATAAAAACTTTCTCCCTCTCCCTGGAAGCTATAAGTGATGTCTCTTCCCGATCTTTGTATTGCTCGAAAATAACCTGCAATCTTTTGACATACTGGAGCACTTGAAATTTATCTCATTGACCATAGAATGTGTGTTTTGTCCACTGCTAAGAGTGGAAGAAATGATAGCATCCTCATCGGCCATTTCTAAAGATAAAAGAGAGATTTCTTTTTAAGCAAAAAGGGATAAGAGACCGGTTTTAATCCAAATGAGTAGAAAATTCAATAAATGATCCCGGCAATGGAACCAAATGATGGTTGTTGAAAATAAAATAATGATGTGGCTGGAATGGATTTATGTTGTGATTGGCTAAACCTGCAAGAAAGAGAATATGAGGTGGTGGTGGTGCTCACGACAGCTACTCGGACGCTCAAGTCAATATATTGAAAAATGAAGAGAATACAATAAATTGCTTAGAACTTGAGTAGTGTTCCAAAATAGTATAGTTTTGTCTCTATGATCGTTCTCCTTTTATATTGTAAGAAGATAGGTATAAGCATAGTATTTCCTGATAATCCAACAATGATGTGGTCAACTCGTTGATAAAGAATTTTCACCGGCTAATTGATCAGAAATCCCGTGATCGAAGGCGTGAAGGGGATCTGCTATATTATAGTTGTTAATGGTAACTTTTTTATGGTACCTCGTCCTAGAGTTATGTGGGCGAGTTTTGTTTCGATCTAAAACCAATCTATCCTGAAATGCCTGGATCTCCTTTTTTCTTTGGATTCGGGCACCATGGTCGTCCAAATCCTCCTTTTTACGGTAAGACTTCGTATTAATTTATTAGATTCTTGCCATCCAGTTCGTATTAATTTATTAGATTCTTACCATGTAATCCAGTCGTATGATAACAGTTTATTGTTTACTTTAAGCGAATCTCATATAGTATCAATTATTTAAAAAAAATACATCGATAATTCTTCAAACTCTTGTAGTAGTGATATATATATGAATATAAAATTATAATTATAATTTCAAATTTTTAAACAATATTTAAAAGAAATCACTTTAATTTTCTACTATTGGACAGTTTATGAACTATTCAAAATACTATTACATGACTATATTTTCCTTGCGTTCCAAATTAAGATTTCTTACAAAAAAATGATTTATTATTAGTAAATAAATAATATCATTGGACGATATATAAAGTGTAATGATATTACATGATAAAGTATGCGGTTTGATAATGTTCACTTCTATTAAAACACATCTAATGGGAATGTAAATTATTATTTTATATAATCAAATTATCGTCAAAAATTTATTTTAAAATTATTGTATTTATTTTCGTTGTGTTTTGATAGAATAACACAACAAATAATTTTAAATTTTGACAAAATATTTTAAATTAATTGCAGAAATTATAAAGTAAATTAATTTGGAAGTTTTGGGACTTAAAATTCTCATTAATTTTGCTAAAAATAGAGGATCTTGATATCCTAAAAAATTCCAAGGGAAGATTTGTGTATAATTAGGCAATTTTGTCGGCATGTTGGCCTTAGGATAGACCCCACAAATATAGGGCCAAAATAAAGAAAAATAAGACAAAAGAAAGGCCCTTTAAAAGGCAGCTAGCCCCAACACTCGCAATAACACCACCACCTCCACCACACAAGTTGCCATTATCATCAACCTTTCTTCAAAAAGCTACCTTTGCCTTCCCCTTCCCTTCCCTTCAAATCCTGCTAAACTATGAAAGCCTAGCTATCTCCAGAAAACCCACTTGCCTTTTCCCGGCAAGAATCCAATTTCCAGGTGACCAAACAACATAA
The DNA here is from genome assembly GCF_001659605.2 of Manihot esculenta. Taxonomy (NCBI): domain Eukaryota; kingdom Viridiplantae; phylum Streptophyta; class Magnoliopsida; order Malpighiales; family Euphorbiaceae; genus Manihot; species Manihot esculenta. Next base: position 6,064,855 of record NC_035172.2, read on the forward strand.
GATGTGGCGTAGCTTGGCAAGACTTGGGAGAAACATGCAGAACATAAGAAAAAGCCCTCGAGTTGCAGATGAAAGCATGTTTGGAGGCATGAATATTAATAATGGAACTGAGTATCCAATGGAGAGATCACATAGATGGAGCAGTGGATTTTCAGCTATGTTTAGGATTGTTCTTGCACCATTATCTCTTCTTTCTTGCTTCTCTCAACCTCATCCCAGTGGTTCTGCTGATGGGCTGTGGGTTTCTGGTGGTGAGTTTTCTCAGTTGTCTGAGATGAATCACCTTATGGTAAATGATAGTATGCGTTATGCAATCTTGATGTAGAAAACAAAACTTAGTTCAAATTAATTAATATAGTTTTGGTTTGGCTTAATTTAGGTGAAAAAGTAATGAAAATTTTGTTTTTTCAAGGTTTCGTACTACTTGCCATGGAGATATAAAGAATATTAATAGCCTTTTTTCAGTTTGATCCCATGTAAATTTTCTTTCCTTTTCTTTTCTTTTCTTTCTTATTCTTGGTATGTCCATTTATGTCTCAATTATATCAAAGCTAGCAGTTTCCTTTCTTTTATCTTCTTCTCTTCAGAAAAGAGAAAACCCTAATCGTTATGCACAAATTTTTGTTATAATTAAATTGGGTTTTTGTTCTTGTATTCATCCAGTAATTTTCATGTGATGAATTCTTGTGTTTAGCTTAAACAAGATTAATGATTAAGCAAACAATTGGGTTAGTACAAAATCACAATTCTAAATTATGGAAAGATAATTTTAATTTGTAAAATTAAAAATGAAAAGACAGAAATTAGTGGGTATTTTTGTTTGCATGTATGGCTTTTGGGTTGAATGGAATGCATGATTATTAAAAAGTTATACATTCCATTCGATTTCAGTGGATATATAATCAAGAAGGATTGATTTATCTTCTGAGCCTAACAAGCCTACTTTAAATTCTTTTTTCATTGTAACTTATGTTGTTAGGTCTTGTCATTAACAAAGAAAAAGCATGATTCTTTGGCAAAAAACCTTTCTTTTTTTTTAATTTTCTTTTTAATTTTCCCTCAAGATATGGGAATAAATTCCTCATGATACACCCTAGGAGCCTCTCCTTTAGGAGACACAGGATATGACCTACTCCACATTATTGATTCATCGCATGAAGTATGATAAACCATATTAGCCGAATAAATGAATTTTAAAGTAAAAATAAATGAAACTATATGATATTTTTTTATAGAAATTATATATTAAAAAATAAATATTAAAAAATTTAGTGTGTTTGGTAATGATGAGGGGAATCTAATGAAATGAAGAGAGTGAGAGTGTAAGAAAAAAAAGAAGAAGAAGGAGAAGAAACGATGTGGTTGGGTTTGTGTCTATATCTAGTGCGACATTAAAAATGAGCCAATTGCTCCAACTTTGCAATGCTTATCATTTTTAAAGCACTAGTGGTGGTGGTGAGTGCCATCCATATATTTACTAATTCTTTTGATCAATTCTCATGTTATGCATGGAAGAGATTTTTTTCATAAAAGTTTAAATTTATTTTAAAATTAATTGTAATATCACCAAATTAAAATTCCCCAACTGTCAATAAATGATCTCTTTCAAAAAATTACTATTAGATCATAATATTTTTAAGAAATTAAACGTGCATGGTTTCTTATTTTTTATTTTTTATTTTATAAAAAATACACAACTTATTCGTTTGATAGTGTTACCTTTTTGTTTTTACTACTATCATCTCTTCCACCCCTGACAGTGGATAGAACGCTCCATTCATGGTCAATGAGGCGAAGCTTAACAACCTGAATAATGAACAGATACTTCAATACATTAAAAAGTTACAGGTAACTCTCCAGCAATATGAAACTCAGAAGGAGACCTTATTTATGGCTCTCAGAATAAGGGAGGAGGCTTCCATCGAAACCCTAGGGACTCGGATAGAAGCAATTCAAACTCAGTCTAAAGGGAAGGCCAAGCTGGAGGATGAGGAGTCATCGGATGAGGCTCCAAAAGATGTTGACTGGATGCCAGTTTATATCATGCTCAGCTAGGAGGTGCCTCATATTCCTTAAAGCCTTAAAAGGCAAAAATAAGTTTGTACGGGGAGAAGAGTGCATGGAAGCATTTGAAAACTTGAAAAAAATTTTATCATCTCCTCTTTGCTAAGCTTGCCCGTCAAAGGCGAAGTGTTGCTTTTTTATTTGTCTGTCACGCAGGAAACAATGAGCTCTATGCTCGTATGAGAAGACAAGGGAGAGCAAAACCCCATCTACTATGCCAGCTAAGACTTGAAGAGGGTGGAGTTCAATTATCCCCTCTCGAGAAGTTGGCGTTCGCAGTCCTAATGTCTGCCACAAAATTGCATCCCTACTTTGAGTCGAATACCATAGAGGTAAAGACAAGCTATCCTCTACAAAAGGTACTTCACAGGTCAGAGTTATTAGGGCAGTCCACCTAAGCGGTGATGCTATCAGCGTACGATATCAAGTATGTCCTAAGAAATGCGATGAAAGTCCAGGCTGTAGCTGATTTTATTGCAGCATTGACTCCACCTCTAGAGACTTCAGAACTGCCGATTAAGGAATGTAAGGTCTGGGCGGATGGTGCTTGTGAAGCCGGAGGTTCTAGGATTGAAATCCTCCTACAAATTTATACTGGGATAAAGTTTCATTATGTAGCAACACTCGTCTTCAATGCCACTAACAACGTAGCCGAGTACAAGATTGTGATTATGGCACTGAAAATTATAGCGAAAACAAGTATACAAAAGTCTGTTATTTTTAGTGACTCACAATTAGTTATTAATCAATATCAGGAACAGTTCAAAATTAGAGTTCCTAACCTCGTCAAATATGAAGAAAAAGTTCGATCATTAATAGCGAGGATCAAAGATAGATAGGGTGACCATGAACTTCGCCAAATGGCCAAAAGTGACAATTAGAAAGCTGATCATCTGGCAAAAATAGCGGCGGCAAGTGAACAATAATTGACTTAGCTATTCCAGTTTGAAGAACTACATACTCCAGCAACTGATGAAGAGGAGTCTTTTCCTATTGAGGAAGGAGAATCGTGGATGACACTAGTGTACAAATTCCTGACGGAGTATGAGTTAGCAACCAATGAACTATCAGCCAAACAAGTAATAAGAAGGTCCTCAACTCAACCATAATTACGGTGCATAACGGAGGATGACAGCAGGTGTATCCTCGAAGATATCCATGAAATAGACTGCGAAAGCCATGAAGGAGCTTGAACGATTGTCCAGAAGGCATTTAGACAAAGATATTACTAGCCAACATACAAAGAAATTATCTTAAAATCTCCTGCGTATTTCGAGGTAATGCAGGATGCAGAGAAACTCATCCAGAAGTGTCATCAATGTCAAGTGCATACAAGCATTTCATGACCCCTGGTGAGATACAAGCAATAATCGGAAGTCCCTGGCATTTCTTTCAATGGGGCTAGACATCCTTGGCCCTTTCCCAAAGACAACTAGGTCAAGAAAGTTCGTGATTGTAGTAGTGAACCATTTCAGCAAGTGGGCCTTATTGCCACTTGACCAATTTCAAAAATCAGGATTTGACTTAGGAGCTGAATATATGTGACATTACACTTCTATAGACCCTTTTTGCCACTTAGTCCTCTTGCAACTACGTGAATAACCCCTACGGGTTCATTTTTATCAGGATTGATTGGTACTCTTACCTCAGATCTTGACCTCTCTTCTTCTCTGTCTATTATAGCAAACTTTTAGACCATGCCGTCCCTTTTCAATCTCTTAATTTTATCTTTTAGCTATCGGCATTTTTCTATAGTGTGCCTATGATCCTCGTGAAATCGATAATACTTTGTTCTATCTCTCATGCCTGATTTGTCCGGGTTAAGCTTAAAAGGCCATTTAACCTCTTTATCTTTTTTTCATGATCCAAATTAAAATCTGTGTCCGTGAGTTATTTAATAGAATGTAACTCTTATACTTACATCGGTCGTCCCTTTCTCAAGACACTAGGTAATTCTTGCATCTCCTTCATACCCTATCCTGTCAGGCTTTTAGATTTGCTGTTGACTCATCCTCTTGTCTTCTCTCAATACCTGGACTTCATCATCTAGCTTATGTACTTTTAAGCCTTATCCATTAGCTGCTGGTAAGTAATGACAAGATTCTTGATTAGAGAGTCCATGAATTTGATGATGCATGTTCCTTTTTTCAATACTTCACACACTATTTCATGATTTAATTCTTCCACCTGTATTGCTTCAGCAATGAAACATGAGATAAAACTCCTGAAAGATTCGCTCTCTCCTTGACGAATTTTTTGCAAGTCAAAGGAAAATTTTTTAGGAGGTATGCAAGTGTTAAACCTAGATTTAAACAACATGGCAAATTGAGTAAAGTTTTAAATAGAATCTGGGCTCAGATGTTGGTACCATTTCTAAGTCAAATCTATGAGTGGGGATGAAAACACTCGACACAACACAAAGTCATTGACATTTTGAAGCTGCATTGTTATTCTAAAGATCGCCAAGTGACTACTGGGATCTGTTGTACCATCATATTTATCCAAACTTGGGAGTTTGAACTTGGCAGGAAAAGTCTCTATTAGGATCTCTTCTGACAAGGGCAAGGCTTCATCCAAGCCATAGTCTTCTTCCTGCTCCTTCTAGTACCTTTGCACTGCTCGTATCAGCTTCCAGTCGACGTCCTTCGGGGCTTCGTCTGATGACTCCTCTTCCTCCAGCTTGGCCTTTCCTTTGGACTGCTTTTGGATCGCCTCTGTCCGGGTCCTTAGGGTATCAATGGAGGCCTCCTCCCTTATCCTGGGAGCCATAAATGAGGCCTCCTCCCAAGCTTTATACTACTCAAGAGTGGCCTGCAGTCTTTTAATGTACTGGAGCATTTACTCATTATTTATTCAAATCCGCCTCATTGACCATTGGGAGTGTGTTTTATCCACTGCCAAGAGTGGAGGAAATGATTGTGCCATTGTTGGTGGCTGTCTTAATAGCAGCTCGTGAGTTGTCAGCCATTTAGAGAAATAAAGCAGAAAAGATTTAAGTGAATAAAAGACCGATTTTAATCCAAATGAATAGAGAGAATTCAATGGATTTTCGGGCAATGGAACCAAATGATGCGGCTGAAATGAAGTTGTGCGATGATTGGTCAATCTGCAAGAAAGAGAATGTGAGGTGGTTGGCGCCTACGGCAACCACTTCAACGCTCAAGTTAGTAAACTACAAAAAAGGGCGAGTGTAATGAATTGCTAAGAACTTAAGAATAGTTGTATAAGAATGCATATCTTGATCTCTGTGTTCATTAGTTTTTATATTGTAAAAAGATGGAGTTATTTATCAAATCTCCTAAAAATTCGACTAGTACCGGTTAGTAGGTAAGAGATCTCGCGATTATAGGTATAATGAGAATCTGCTGGATTGTATTCACTAACGGTAACCTTCGCCATTTGAAGAATAAAGAAAGTACCTTTTAGGGGAAGGTGATTTAGGAAGTCGAATTTAATCCAAATGAACAGAAACAATTCAATGGAATCCCGGCAATGGAATCAAATAATATGGATGAAAATAAAACTAAACTACAATTGGTCAATCTACAAAAGAGAAAGAATGAGGTGGTTGGCACCTATGGCTAATTGTTCCGATACTCAAATCAGTAATTTGCTAAAATGGACAAATGTAACAGACTGCTTTAAGTTTAAAATGAGTGTGTAAAAATATGTATTTTGATCTTTGTGCATGTTTGCTTTTATACTGTAATGAGATGAAATTAGTTATCGAATTTTCTGGAAATTTGACTGGTACCAGCTAGTGGCACGCGATTATAAGCATAACGGAAATTTGCTAAATTATATCCCGTTAATGGTAATTTTCTATAAATGCTCAACCTGCTCAGGAAAGGGTGCGTCTTGGTGAAGTAACGAGTGTTACGGTATTCTAGTCTTCCTTTTTATGGGTGAAACTTTTACAATCGCATGTCAGATTATTAGACCCTTGTCATATGGGCTTATCCTACGATAACAGCTTATGACTCCCTTTAAACGATTATTACATCATATCAATAGTGTAATACCCGGCTAGACCCCGGTATCGGAATTCCTACGTTCCGGCGGATTTTCCGTTGGAAGTCGGGATTCGAGGATGTCGGAGCTTGCCCTAAGGGTATAAGAAAGGTTTTTAAGATGGTTTTTAAGTGTTTTTATCATGTTTGCATGTTTTGAGTTAAGGAAGAAAAGTGAGTTTTTGAAATGAAAAGGCCAAGGGAACAAAAGCCAGGTTCGGCCGCCGAAGGTGAAGTTCGGCCGCCGAAAGTTGCATGGTTTTGCATGCACGTTAGGCCGCCGAAGGAAGAGTCGGTTGGCCACCACAAAAGCCCCTTTGCCCGAGACTTGAGTGTTAAACACTCTGTTTTTGGGTCAAAGGTGGGTTCAAGCTCTCCTTGGTGTGTTTCTCATGTTTTCCTCAAATCGTGCATGTTTTAACATGTTTTAAGCTTTGTTTTAGAGATTTGAGCAAAAGGAAGCAAAGTTGAGCAACTTGGAGACTTTGAGTAGTTTTCCACCACATCTCCAAGTTTGGACCAGCAATCCTCTCGTTCTTCAAGAGGTAAGCATGGATCCTCACCTCCCCTTATGTTTAAAGTAAGTTTTAAGAGTTTTTAGAGAGTTTTATGGGTTAGTTGTTGGTGGAGCTTTGAGTTGAGCATATGTTGAGCATATGCTATTTGATGTTGTTTTAGGGGTTTGAGTTAGTTTATAGACCCCTATATGCATGAGATATGTTATGTGCTAGTTGAGAAGTGTTGGTATGCATGTTATGGGTGTTTTATAGGTTTTTGGAGGCTGGAACCCTGAGTTGGGTCGGGATTCTGCCTTTCTGGAGAATCCAGGTTCGGCCGCCGAAGCAAGGTTCGGCCGCCGAACCCCTTGTGGAGGCAGTTTCGGCTGCCAAACCTTGCCCCCGAAAGCTAGGCTTTTGGGTGAGAAAGAGACTTTCGGCCGCCGAAAGAGGGAGTTCGGCCGCCGAAAGTGCATGAGTTTCGTCTCTGGACGAGGCTTTCGGCCGCCGAAGGTGCCGCCGAACATGCATGAGTTTCGTCTCTGGAGGGAGGTTTCGGCCGCCGAACCAGCCGCCGAAAGTGCCCTGACCAGCCTTCCTTTGCCCATTTTGTCATGCATGCCTATGATGTTTTAGAGGGGTTTTAGGGAGATATTAAGAGTTATGTTTAAGTAAGTTTGGTCCTCATTTGAGTCCACCTGTGTAGGAACGGACCCGAGAGACCAAGGAGGCCCACAGAGTTAGAGTTACAGCGACTGCTCAGCAGTTGACAGAGGTGAGTGGAACAGAACTTTGTTTTAAGTTAATGAATGTTTTAGCATGATTCATGCATCATTACTGCCATGTTTATGTAGGATGCTTTGCATTAGTATTCACCAAGTTGAGGCATTGCATTATTATTTGTTTATGTGGATTGGACCGAGGCGACTCCAATAGCCCATAAGTCTGTCATTAATGTATGTCCTGTGTGAGCTCCTTTGGGGCCGGGCATTTAACTTGGATGAGTCCTGTGAGAGCCCTTATAGGGTCGGGCACCATGAGTAGTTAGTGAAAGACCTGTGTGAGCTCCTTTGGGGGCCGGGCACCGACAGAGGGAGTTTTGGGGTCATGTCCAATCTGAGATGTGAAATGTTTGTGCAGTGATGCATTTCATTATAGCATATTTTAAATGTTTTTATGGTTTCCGCTCACTGGGCTTTAGTAGCTCATCCCTCTCCCTAACCCCATTTTTCAGGGCCTCAGAGAAGAGAAAGAGAAAGAGAAAGCAAGGGTAAAGGCATATGTAATAGCATAGAATAGTGGACATGATAATAATGTACAGTACAGAGTTTATGTAATGTATAGAAATGATGTAAAAGCAAGTTATATAGAGTATTAGAGTATTGTGCTTGGCCCTAGTACTTGTTATCCTTTGTACATGATCCTTTTATGTTATATATGTTTGAGACAATGTTGTGATGAGAGCTAGGCTTGGTGCATGGTAGTATTTCTATCTCTGTAGTTACTGTATGGTACCATAGCAGGTATCACTCTTCGAGTGCATACAGACAGAGCATGCATAGTCCAGGCTTAGTTGATGAGAAAAGTTTCAAGAAAAGAAAAGATAGTCAAGCAAAGAAAGAAAAAAAAAAAGAAAATAATAGAGAAGAGTAAGTAACAGTGTTAAGTTTAAGTGTGATCATGTATGGGTTTTATCAGGTACACAGAGTTTACAGGTGGCTTACTACGGGTCCCGGCGGCCTTAAGCCGATCTGGATCCTAGTGCCGGTGATGGTCCGGTAAGCGGGCTGTTACAGATTGGTATCAGAGCATAGGGCCTCTAGAGTACGGTGTGCTGAGCTAAGATGCTCAGGGATTAGAGATATCTCACATCGGAAAGAGGTTGTTTTAGAGGGCAAGCACAATAGGAAGATCATGTCCACTAGGATAGGATGTTGAGTCCTGTCTTGATGCTGTGTAATGCCATGATGTTATACATGTGCATTTAATGCTTGCTATGATATGCTATGCTATGAGTTGAGGGTTCATGTTTTTACATGGATCATATGCTAAAGTGTATGTTATGTTTTCAGAAGCGAAAATGAGAGGAACCCGTCGATCAGCTAGATTGACTGGAGCTCCGCCCGAGAATGAGGGTATGGAAGGGCGTCCCCTGCTTTGCCAAGAGCTATGTCCCAAAGGGCAGGCAGAGAAAGAGCATCAAGAGACCCTAGAAGGTCTTTTGATGAAAGCAGGAGGAGACAGAACAGAGAAGAAGATCGAGTGATACAAGGGAAGAGATGGATGTGGATCCAAGAAGGGATGGAGGGTTAGGTGTTGGCACTACAGAGGAGGATGTGGGATCATCACAGGGAGGCGGTCAGGCCTCGGGGTATGGTTATCCACCCACTATCAGCCCTACCCACAGGGCCCAGGATATTCGATGGGAGGTACATCGGATTATCCTAGTTTTCACCCATATCCCACATATATGCCTTATCCACCGTATTACCCCCATATCCACCATATCCCATGTATCCACCCTCGCCTTTTTACCCCAGTCCAGCATACTCTACACCAGAAAGTTCTGCACCCCCCCACCACCACCAGTGGTACAACCAGAAGCCCCAGTTATCCAACACCTCAACCTGGCCCCATCTGTGAGGAGCAAGGTAAAGATGACTGATTACCTAAAGTTAGATGCTCCTAAGTACTCAGGAGATGATCCGTTTGAGTACATTAAAGCAGTCAAGATGATAGCAGATGAGCTAGGGGCAGATGATACCAGAGCCATTCAGATGGCAGGGTTCACTTTAAAATGTAAGAAGGCGAAGGAATGGTTTGGCGTCTATGTGGACCCTAGGTTGGATAACATGTCTTGGGAGGAGTTTGCTAATGAGTTTGCCGGATGGGCATTTCCAGATAGTTCGAAAGAGCTAAAGCTGATAGAGTTTGAGCAGCTCAAGCAGACAGAGGAGATGAGTATGTGATGAGTTTACTGACAGGTTTATTGAGTTGCTGCGGTATGCAGGACAGGCCTATGATACGGAACAGAAAAAGGCCAGGAGGTATGCTATGAAACTGCATTCCAGGTATTCCTCTTTGATCCATGCAGCCGAGAGGGAGAGAGTTCCACACCGTGGTGGATTTAGCACGGAGAATGGAGGCTAGTGCCATTATACAGGGTACAGTGAAACAGCAGCCGGCACAGTCCTCTGGTTCTAAGACCCCAGGTAGGGGCAAGTCAGATCCCTCTTCACAGGGTGCAGCAACTTCCAGTGGTAAGAAGTGGAGTGGTTCCACTCAGAAGTCGAGGAAGAATAAGTTCTGGAATAAGATTAAAGCAGGTCTGGGATTAGGCAGTGGCATGAGTTCAGGCTCAGAGGTTCCAGTGTGTAGTAGGTGCGGTAAAGCGCACAGAGGAGTTTGTCGCTTTGGGATTACAGGATGTTACAGGTGCGGCCAGGAGGGACACATGGCTCGTGAGTGCCCTCAGGCATCTTTCACGGCACCATCCCAGCAGACAGCTCCAGCTAGCATGCCACAGCCACCAGTTTCAGTTATGACGCAGGCAGAGGCAGGGGAGAGGGTCAGCCTCTTCATCTGAGGTCCCAGAGGTGGAGGTCCGTCAGCTCCGGCGCGGATTTTCACGATGCACAACAGGAGGCAAACACTTCTAACACCGTGGTGTCAGGTAACCTTCTCATTGGTGTTCTGAGGGTGTATGCTTTGTTAGACCCTGGTGCTTCACATTCCTTTGTGCTCCTAGAGCCATAGAAGAGTGGGTTTGATGACGTCTGGGTTAGAGTGTCCCCTATGGGTCAGTGGCCCTAAGTGTGATCCACGTTGGCAGAGACAGTCTGTCGACATAGTCCAGTGTTTATAGATGGTAGATGCCTTCCAGCTGACCTTGTGGTTCTAGAGTTGACAGATTTTGACGTCATTCTAGGGATGGATTGGCTATCTGCATATGGTGCTACCTTGGACTGTAGAGACAAGGTAGTTAAGTTCAGAGATGAGGATGGATCTGAGTTTTGTCTTCAGAGGAGAACAGGAGGGCACGCCTAGAGGTCTGATATCAGCCCTACAGGCTCGTAGGTGCTCCGGAGGGATGTCAGGGGTATCTAGCTCATGTGAGAGAGCTAGCAGTCAGGTTAGGGACCCCAGTTCAGTGCCCGTAGTCAGAGAGTTCCCAGATGTGTTTCCAGATGAGCTTCCAGGACTACCACCTGATAGGGAAATAGAGTTCGAGATTGAGTTAGTGCCTGTACCAGACCGATCTCTATCCCCCTACAGGATGGCCCAGAGCTTAAGGAGTTTGAAAGAGCAGCTACAGGAGTTGGTAGAACAAGGGTCCATCCGTCAAGTACCTCACCTGGGTGCTGCCAGTGTTGTTTTGTCAAGAAAAAGGATGGATCCCTTAGACTTTGTATCGACTACAGGCAGTTGAACAAAGTCACTACCAAAGAATAAGTATCTCTATACCCCAGGATCGATGATCTATTCGTACCAGCTAGCAGGAGCAGGTTGTTTTTCTAAGATAGATCTGAAGATCGGGCTATCATCAGCTGAGAATCAGGGAAGAGGATGTACCTAAGACAGCTTTCAGGACCAGATATGGGCATTATGAGTTCTTAGTGATGCCGTCGGTTGACTAACGCCCCTGCAGCATTTATGGATCTCATGAACAGAGTTTTCAGAGACCACCTGGATCACTTTTGTTATTGTCTTTATAGATGATATCTTGGTGTATTCCAGGAATGCAGAGGAGCATGCCCATCATCTGAGGATAGTCCTGCAGACCTTGAGAGAGCAGGTTTATATGCAAGTTCTCCAAAGTGTGAGTTTCTGGCTAAGGAGCATTTCATTCTTGGGGCATGTAGTGTCAGATCAAGGTATAGCAGTGGACCCCAAGAAGATAGAAGCTGTAGCCAATTGGCCTAGACCCACCACAGTGACAGAGGTCAAGAGTTTCTTGGGTTTGGCAGGCTACTACAGGAGGTTCGTTCAGGACTTCTCCAAGATAGCGGCTCCTATGACCAGATTAACCAGAAAGAACCAGAGATTCACATGGTCTGACCAATGTGAAGAGAGTTTCGAAGAGCTAAAGAGAAGATTAACTTCAGCACCGGTGTTAGCTCTGCCTACTAGTGATGAGGACTTCACAGTGTTCTGTGATGCATCCCGAGTGGGATTAGGTTGTGTGTTAATGCAGAATGACAGAGTAATCGCTTATGCTTCTAGACAGCTGAAGAAGCACGAGCTGAACTATCCGACACACGATCTTGAGATGGCAGCTGTTATCTTTGCACTCAAGATGTGGAGGCATTACCTCTATGGGGTGAAATGTGAGATCTTTACAGATCATAAGAGCCTACAGCACATCCTGAGTCAGAGAGAGTTAAACTTGAGGCAGAGACGGTGGGTGGAATTGCTTAGTGATTATGATTGCAGGATCCAGTATCATCCGGGAAAGGCAAATGTTGTAGCCGATGCCTTAAGCCGGAAATCACTAGGCAGTTTAGCTCACATTACAGCAGAGAGGAGGCCGGTGGTGAAGGACTTCTACAGGTTAGTTGAGGAAGGGCTACAGTTAGAGGTAACTGGTACAGGTGCTTTGATTGCACAGATGGAAAGTTACACCCGTGTTTCTGGAGCAGGTGGCTCAGAAACAACATGAGGATCCAGAGTTGGTCAAGATGCCAGGACTGTTCAGTCAGGCAAGAGCGAAGAGTTCAGATTCGGACAACCAAGGATTCTCCGCTACGGGCATAGACTATGTGTACCAGATGACATCAGTTTGAAAGGAGACATTATGAGGGAAGCTCATAATGCGAGATATAGCATTCACCCTGGAGCCACCAAGATGTATCAAGATCTGAAGAAAGTGTATTGGTGGCCAGCAATGAAGAGAGAAGTGGCACAGTTTGTGTCAGCCTGCGAGATATGTCAAAGGGTGAAGCTAGAGCATCAGAAGCCGGCTGGAATGCTTAACCCACTGCCGATTCCAGAATGGAAATGGGAGAACATAGCCATGGATTTTGTAGTGGGCTTACCGGCGACGTCCAACAGACTAGACTCCATATGGGTGATAGTGGATAGACTGACGAAATCTGCTCACTTCATTCCTGTCAGGAGCGGCTACTCTGTGGACAAGCTAGCGCAGGTATATGTTGAGGAAGTTGTGAGGTTACATGGGGCTCCTGTTTCTATAGTGTCTGACAGAGGACCCCAGTTTACCTCCAGGTTTTGGCGAAGTCTGCAAGAGGCTATGGGCACGAGATTAGATTTCAGCACTGCTTTCCATCCACAGACTGACGGACAGTCAGAGAGGACCATCCAGATCATAGAAGATATGCTTCGAATGTGTGTGCTAGATTTTGGCGGATCTTGGAGGCAGCATCTACCCTTAGTAGAGTTTGCCTACAACAATAGTCATCATGCTAGCATAGGGATGGCCCCATATGAAGCTCTGTATGGGAGGAAGTGCAGGTCACCAGTTTGTTGGGAAGAGGTTGGAGAAAGGTCCCTAGCAGGGCCTGAGTTAGTCGAGATTACGAACAGGGTGGTGCCCATCATCAGAGAGAGGCTCAAGACTGCTGTTAGTCGGCAGAAGAGCTATGCAGACGTTCGCAGAAAGCACATTGAGTTTGAGGAGGGGGATCTGGTCTTGTTGAAGGTGTCTCCAATGAAAGGGGTGGTTCGTTTTGGGAGGAAAGGTAAGCTGGCTCCGCGGTACATTGGACCTTTTGAGATTTTGCAGAAGGTCGGGAATGTGTCGTATAAGCTTGATTTGCCTATGTCTATGGAAAGAATCCATCCAGTCTTCCATGTTTCTATGCTACGAAAGTTTGTGTCAGATCCGAGTAAGGTTCTCAGTGAACCAGATGTGGAGATCCTAGGAGATCTCACCTATGTAGAGCAGCCAGTGCGGATCATTGACACCCAGATCAGAAAGCTAAGGAACAAGGAGATCCCGATGGTGAAAGTCCTCTGGAACCACCATAATATCGAAGAGTGCACCTGGGAGACAAGGGAGTCTATGCTCCGACAGTACCCCCATCTCTTTTGAGGTTAGTTTTAGTTTCTTTTGTTCTTTATGTGCCTTATGTTATGTTTGGAGTATGTTTGAGTTAGAAAGGAACATTCGGGGACGAATGTTCTTAAGGGGGGGAGAATGTAATACCCGGCTAGACCCCGGTATCGGAATTCCTACGTTCCGGCGGATTTTCCGTTGGAAGTCGGGATTCGAGGATGTCGGAGTTTGCCCTAAGGGTATAAGAAAGGTTTTTAAGATGTTTTTAAAGTGTTTTTATCATGTTTGCATGTTTTTGAGTTAAGCAAATTGAGTTTTGAAATGAAAAGGCCAAGGGGACAAAAGCCAGGTTCGGCCGCCGAAGGTGAAGTTCGGCCGCCGAAAGTTGCATGGTTTCGCATGCACGTTAGGCCGCCGAAGGAAGAGTCGGTTGGCCACTACAAAAGCCCCTTTGCCCGAGACTTGAGTGTTAAACACTCTGTTTTTGGGTCAAAGGTAGGTTCAAGCTCTCCTTGGTGTGATTTTTCATGTTTTCCTCAAATCTTGCATGTTTTAACATGATTTAGCTTTGTTTTAGAGATTTGAGCAAAAGGAAGCAAAGTTGAGCAACTTGGAGACTTTGAGTAGTTTTCCACCACATCTCCAAGTTGGACCAGCAATCCTCTGTTCTTCAAGAGGTAAGCATGGATCCTCACCTCCCCTTATGTTTAAAGTAAGTTTTAGAGTTTTAGAGAGTTTTATGGTTAGTTTTGGGGAGCTGAGTTTGAGCATATGTTGAGTCATATGCTATTTGATGTTGTTTTGGGGTTTGAGTTAGTTTTTAGGACCCCTATATGCATGAGATATGTTATGTGTCTAGTTGAGAAGTGTTGGTATGCATGTTATGGGTGTTTTATAGGTTTTTGGAGGCTGAGACCCTGAGTTGGGTCGGATTCTGCCTTTCTGGAGAATCCAGGTTCGGCCGCCGAAGCAAGGTTCGGCCGCCGAACCCCTTGTGGAGGCAGTTTCGGCTGCCAAACCTTGCCCCCGAAAGCTAGGCTTTTGGGTGAGAAAGAGACTTTCGGCCGCCGAAAGAGGGAGTTCGGCCGCCGAAAGTGCATGAGTTTCGTCTCTGGACGAGGCTTCCGGCCGCCGAAGGTGCCGCCGAAAGTGCATGAGTTTCGTCTCTGGAGAGGGGTTTCGGCCGCCGAAAGTGCCGCCGAAGGTGCTCTGTCCAGCCTTCTTTTGCCCATTTTTCCATGCATGCCTATGATGTTTTAGAGGGGTTTTGGGGAGATATGAAGAGTTATGTTTAAGTAAGTTTGGTCCTCATTTGCGTCCACCTGTGTAGGTACGGACCCGAGAGACCAAGGAGGCCCACAGAGTTAGAGTTACAGAGACTGCCCAACAGTTGACAGAGGTGAGTGGAACAGAACTTTATTTTAAAAGTTAAGAACTGTTTTAGCATGATTCATGCATCATTAATGCCATGTTTATGTAGGATGCTTTGCATTAGTATGCACTACGTTGATGCATTGCATTATTACTTGTATATGTGGATTGGACCGAGGCGATCTCAATAGCCCATAAGTCTGTCATTATTGTATGTCCTGTGTGAGCTCCTTTGGGGCCGGGCATTTACCTTGGATGAGTCCTGTGAGAGCCCTTATAGGGTCGGGCACCATGAGTAGTTAGTGAAAGACCTGTGTGAGCTCCTTTGGGGCCGGGCACTGACAGAGGGAGTTTTGGGATCATGTCCAATCCGAGATGTGAAATGTTTGTGCAGTGATGCATCATATGATAGCATGTTTTGAATGTGATTTTTTATAGATTCCGCTCACTGGGCTTTAGTAGCTCATCCCTCTCCCTAACCCCATTTTTCAGGGCCTCAGAGAAGAGAAAGAGAAAGAGATAGCAAGGGTAAAAGGCATATGTAATAGTAGAATAGTGGACATGATAATGATGTACAGTACAAAGTTTATGTAATGTATAGAAACGATGTAATAGTAAGTGATGTACTGAGTTATAGCATTGTGCTTGGCCCTAGTGCTTGTTATCCCTTTGTACATGATCCTTTTATGTTATATATGTTCGAGATAATGTTGTTATGAGAGCTAGGCTTGGTGCATGGTAGTATTTCTATCTCTGTAGTTACTGTATGGTACCATAGCAGGTATCACTCTTCGAGTGCATACAGACAGAGCATGCATAGTCCAGGCTTAGTTGATGAGAAAAGTTTCAAGAAAAGAAAAGATAGTCAAGCAAAGAAAGAAAAAAAAAAAAAGAAGAGTAAGTAACAGTTGTAAGTGTAAGTGTGATCATGTATGGGATTTATCAGGTACACAGAGTTGATAGTAGGCTTACTACGGGTCCCGGCGGCCTTAAGCCGATCTGGATCCTAGTGCCGGTGATGGTCCGGTAAGCGGGCTGTTACAATAACTGTTTCTCTGCTACAGTGCCACCCGTCCCTGTCACTCAGCTTTGTACGTACGGAGGTGTCAGTGCCCCACTCCACGCTAGGCGGCCATTTAATTCTCCCAGCGCGAATGCAGTCAAGGCTGCGAAGTGACTGGGCCAGCTATTCTCTTTCACGTCACGTCACCGGGGATGGATTACTTCCTATCAGACCCGGACTTATGATAGGCTCGACCTGTTCGTGTGTCTGGATCAGGGCTTGCCCTAAGGAAAGTCTGATATGTTGTGGACATGCCTTCTTCTTTAGGGTATGGCCTTATCCCAAATATAAAAAATTTGGCGGTCATCAAATATAAATTTTTATTAATATTTAAATTAAAAATATTATTGATATTATATAATTTTAGTATCATAAAATTAATATTATTCTATAATTAGAGAGCACTCCCATAAATTATAAATTTAATTTTTATAATTTTAAACGTTTATATTTATTTATTTATTTTTTATTAATTATTTAATTTAATAATATTTAATAATAAAATAATATCATAATTCTAAATATTGGTGTATAATTTTTTTATTATTAATTTTTATAATATTTTTATATATTAAAAATAATAAAATATATAAAATATAATAATTATGTATTAATAAATTTATAATTAATAAATAAATTTATAATAATTATTATTTAATTATAATATTATTACAATAATATATTAAAATTAATAAAATATATTATAAAAAATTTATTAATATAAAAATATAATATAAATAAAATTATTAAATTAATATAATATAAATATATTATTATAATATATTAATAATTAAAAAATAAAAAAATAAAATAAAAATCTGTCATCACTCATAATAATGCTATGCTATTACTTAAAAAAAATTAATACTTTTTTGCAAAAGTGCTAGATCTTAGCACGCTTGATGGATTCTGATAGTTAAGTGGCTATCCTACCTTGAATCGGTAAATATTTTTTTCCCAACTTTAAATTATTAAATTTTTTTCTAATCTTAAATTGATAAAAAGTCTCTGGCTGATTTTATATTATTTTTTAAAATATTAAAAAAATAATAAAAAATACAGCTGATACAATGAGAGTTGACTTATGAAGGGCGTAGCCTTTGACTTCAATTGGCTTGTCAACCAATAGCAGTACGGACAATTGGAAATATAATAATTGAGTTTTGGAGATAATAAAAAAAACAATCTTATTATTAAAATACAAAATTTCAATACCTAACCACAACGAAGGGATTGCGGACATGTTTAGAAATTTTCTGGTCATCACAGTTCGATTTTTGTTTTCGTTCTCTTTTCTTTATATATTAGATATATTTAAAAAAATTTTACTTTCTGTTTACATTTAAAATTTTATAAAAATTATTCTTAAAAAAACAAAATAAAATAATATAATCTCAATAATAATATTTTCAAATTTAAATTTTGAGTATAAAATATTTTTTAAAAATTTTAAAGAAAACGTTTTAATTTTTTAATAAATTTATCCGATATAAATTTAAATTAATCGAATATGTAAATTTTAAAAATCAAATAATTTATATAAAAAATTTTAATTTAATTAATTTTTTCTCATAATTTTTTAAATAAATGAAAATTTTTAATCTCTTTTAATTTAAAAATTTTTATTTTAAAAATTGATATTTTTTATAATTTTATAAAAATTAATTTAATTTTTTTTTTTTTTACAAAATAAACCTTGACAAATAAAGAAATAGAGATGGGATGTCAATTTCTCCTTCCATTCCCTCCCACTCTCTAAATAACTGCCGACAAAATATAAAATTCCAATAGTGGGACCAGTATTGCACTCGTGATTCTGGTTATAATCGTCTGCTCCACTAAAATTTTAAAGTAATTATGCCCCTGTTTGTTTTTAAAATAAGACTTTCAAATATATTTTATAATTAATAAATATGATTTTTAATCCCTTGAATTTATTATTGAAAAGTAAATTTTTTTTCTTGAGAATCAGAAAAATAGAAGCTATTTTTTGTAAATAAGTAAAATTCATTAGATTTGATATGTTTAAGATATTAATGGCTGATGAATTTCACGCGTCTAATTAGAAGGCCAGTGCTGCGAAGACTACTCCAGCCAAAAACTCATAAAATTTCTCTATCGGGCCGATTCGATTATTTCGGTTCGAATATAGTTTTAGAGAGCAGACCGGATCACTCACAAATTCAGGTATGCCAACTACGAGCTCAACCCAATGACGTGACTTGAGGAAGGACAGTAGGCTCAGTGACCTCGCAACCCTGCTTGAATGAACACCAAGGAGAATTAAATGGTCGTCTGATATGGAAATGATGTATGATGCGATTCGTATGTATAGTCGCCTGATATGGAAAGAATATATGATGCGATTCGTATGTATGGTCGCCTGATATGGAAAGGACTATAAATTCTATTATTTAGGTCTCAGAATATCAGATACTATTTAAAAATTAATGATAATATATATATATATATATATATATATATATATAAAGAAGAATGGGGTATTCATTAAATTATAAAAATAGCCCAATTTCTAGTTCACATGTATTGAGAAAATATAATTAATATAATTGAAGCATAAATTTTAAGTTTATTGAATAGAATAATCAAACCGCTTACGAATTTATGTATTTATATTTTAAATTTAAAATATTAAATAATAAAGTATTTTAATTTTAATTATTATTCTCAATTAATTTTAATTATAAAATTTTAAGTTTATTAAATAAAAAAATTTAAATAATTATATTAATTTATATTTAAAACTTTAATAAAATTAAAATTTTTTAATTTATCATAATTATAATTAAGAATATTAAATTAAATTAAGAGAAATTAACAGTATATAACACTAAAATTTTATTTAACTAATAAAGTAGCGTTTAAAATATATTTTTTTATTTTAATAACGTCTTTTTATTTATTTTATTATTTATTTTTCTATTCTCAATTTTATATAGATATTGTAGATTAAAAAAAATTATAGACTAAAATGTATAATACTTTATTTTATTTAATATTATTGATATAAAATATAATTTTTTATATATTAAAAATATACATATAATATATAATATTTAGCATATATATTCAATGAAATCTTTTAATAAATAATATTTATATTAATATAAAAACAATAAAAATTTTATTATAAAACACATGTTGTAATACCCGGCTAGACTTCGATATCGGAATTCCCACCGTCCGATGGAATCTCGGATGTCGGAAACCTCTAGAAGGGTAAAATCATGTTTTTATAAAATGTTTTAATGTATTTTATGACTTTAACTAAGAAAGAAATTTAGTTTTGAATGAAATTGACCAAGGAGGCATTTCCAGGTTCGGCTGCCGAACATTGGATAGTTTAGGGGGGCAAGTTAGGCTTCCGAAAGTGGCAAAGGTTCGGCCGCCGAAGGTCATGTTCGGCCGCCGAACTTGCATGAGTTTTGGAGGCACTTTAGGCTGCCGAAAGGTGGTCTGGCAGCCCCTATATAAGAGCTCCATGGCCGAAACGGGCGAGTTTTCTCCCCATTTTCAGCCACGGTGAGTTCTTGCTCTCCCATGGTTCGTTTTTGATGTTTTTCCTCCAATCTTTCAAGTTTTAACAAGTTTTATCTTGGTTTGAAGATATTTGAGCAAAAAGAGCAAGTTGTGGAGCTTGGAGACCAAAGGAGTGAGATCTCTCCCATCTCCGAGTTAGATCGCCTCTCCTCTCAATCTTCAAGAAGTAAGAGTAGATCTTTAACTCCTTTTATGTTTTAAGTAAGTTTTATGATGATTTGTGGGGTAGAAATGCATGTTTAGGTTTTTATTGAGTTTATGGGTTTATGTTGTGTTTATGAGCAATGTGAGTTGTATATGCATGTTTGATGTGTTGTAGTTGGGGTTTAGGATAGTTTGAAGCCCCTAGGAGCTTATGCATGTGTGTATGCATGTTGTAGAGTAAGGAAGTGCATGTTTGAATGATTTGGGAGGCATTTGTGCATGAAGGAGGCTGAGTTCTGCCCTTTGGAAGAACTCAGGTTCGGCAGCCGAAGGGACTTTCGGCCGCCGAACCTGCCAATGGAGGCCAGCCTTTGGCTGCCGAACCCTGCCCCCGAAAGTGGACTTTCGGCTTTGGAGGGGAGATTCGGCCGCCGAAGGTGCCGCCGAACATGCATGAGTTTTGTCTCTGGAAGGAACCTTCGGCCGCCGAAAGTGTCGCCGAAGGTGCATGACTTTCGGCTCTTGAGGGCCTTTCGGCCGCCGAAAGTGCCATGTCCAGCCTTCCTTTGCATGATTTTTATGATTGTTTCATGGTGTTTTAGGGGGTTTTTGGGGAGTATTTTAGAGTTATGTTCATGAATGTTTGGTCCCTCATTTGAGTCCACCTGTGTAGGTTCGGACCCGAGGAACCGAGGACCCCAGCAGTGAGTCAGCTGCTTCAGAGTCTTGTCAGAGCTAGCCTAAGGTGAGTTGAATGACTCTTTATGTTTCAAAGTAAATAAATCAGTTTTAGAGTATGTTCATGCATCACAAATGCCATTAGATATATTAGGTTGTTTGCATTAGAATTCACGAATATGTTGCATTGCATAATATGATGATGATGTGGATGGATGTTGGATGATCCTTTAGTCCTCGTATGATATGATGTGATATGATATGGTATGGTATGGAAGTCCAGGTCGAGGCCCATTCTACGCTCCTGGCACTATGTTAAGAGAAAGACCAGGTCGAGGCCCATTCTACGCCCCTGGCATTATAGGAATGTTATGTTATGTATGTTATGTTAAGAGAAAGACCAGGTCGAGGCCCATTCTACGCCCCTGGCACTATTGGATATGTAGAGGACTATTGGTGACAAAACCATCCTTGATGTGATTTGTCTGTGATGTGATGTATTTCATTATAGCATATGATTTAAATGTTTCATTATTCTGTTCACTGGGCTCTAGTAGCTCACCCCATTTCCCTAATCCCCCAGGTTTGCAGGTACGGGATAGACCAGGAGGTCAGCTAGAGTAAAGTCATGGTCATGTAATAGCTAGTGGTGGACATGATGAATATTGAAATGTAATAAATAGTATTAAACAGTTATGTAATGTAATGGTGTTATTGAGGATAGAATTGTGCTTGACCCTAGTATGTTGTTAATCCCTTTTGAATACATGATTTTATTGATGTTTATGTAAACCAAACTTAATAAATGTTATGTTACCCATTGGAGTATTTGTTAAGGACTCTAGTGTGGGGTTGATGAATATGTATATGAATAGTGCATGCACAGGTGGAGTTTGGTAAATGAATGAGAAAATTCAAATTTATATGTAATTGTTGATCATGTGTGGGATTATACAGGTATACAGGTTGTATGTCAGGCTTGCTACGGGTCCCGGCGGCCTTATGCCGATCTGGATTCTAGCGCCGGTAGCGGTCCGGTTTCCGGGTCGTTACACATGTGATATATATAAATAAATATAAAAACAATAAATATTTTAAATATCAATAATGAAATTATTTTTATAAGCAATACTTTTTATTACTAAAAATTAATTTTTTTAATAGCAACCACAATTTTATTATAAAACACATGTATATAACATTATATTATTGTTATTATGAATTATAAACATGACTTCGTTTGTTTGCTTTGTAAAAATAATTTATATTTATAAAATAATTTTTATGAAAAATATCTTTAATAAAAAATATTTTTTTAAAAAATATTTAATATATAATATTTTATTTTTTATTTTTTAACTTTTTAATTTAAAACTAAAATTCAACAATAAATTTATATATTGAGATTTTAATAACATCCTCAAAGTGAATGACTTGGTTTTTATCTAAATATGTATATAATTTCCTTTTTTCTCTCCATGTCAATAATAAAAAATAATTTTTATTTTGCAATTTAAAAATTATTTTAATCATTTTATAAAGTAAGTTTTTAATATATATTATTAATTTATTTTACGATTGTATAATTAATTTTTATCATTGTAAATAAATATTTTGCTGAATAATTTTTTCAATTTGAGTGATAAAGCAATTATAGTGTAATTTTCATTTGCCCTTTGTTTTGGTATTAATTTATTTTGTAAAAACAAAGAATTCAAATAAATTTTTAAAGAATCATGTAAAAATTTAATTTTTTTTAAAGTAAAATTTTTAAAATTTTTTCATTCTAAATAATTTCAAGTAAGAGAATTTTTAAAATTAAAAAAAATTAAATAGTTGGAAAATATAGCCTTTGTTATAAAAGAAAAACATTGGAAAATAACGGGAACTATTTTTCAAATCTTAATTAAATTTTTAAAATAAAAAATTAGTTTTGATTATGATTTTTTAATAGTATTCCGTTGATAATTATCCACAAATTTCAAATATGTTACCCAAGGAGTAACTAATGAGATCTATAACATGAAACTAAAATTCATTACTACTTTGTACCAATAGATTTTAAAGTATTATTGATATTGTTCAAAATAAAATGATGATATGGTTGGAATGAAATTGTGCTCTGATTGGCTAAATCTACAAGGAAGCAAATGAGAGGTGGTGGTGGGTGCCCACGACAGCCACTCCGACGCTCAAGTCAATATATTAAAAAATGAAGAGAATTCAATGAATTGCTTAGAACTTGTATAGTGTTTCAGAATAGCGTACATTTGTCTATATGATTATTCTTCTTTTATACTCTAAGAAGGTGGGTATAAATATAATCTGAAAATGATGTGGTCAGTTCACTGGTAATTGATTTTTACCGGCTAATTGATCGGGAATCCCGTGATTGAAGGCGTAAAGGGGATTTGCTATATTGTAGTTGTTAACAATAACTTCCTTATAGAGTCTCGTCCTGGAGTTATGAGGGCGAGTCTTGTCTAACCTGAGGCCGATCTATCCTAAAGTATCCGGGTCTCTTTTTCTCTTTAGATCCGAGCACATTGATCATCCAGGCCCTCCTTTCTACGGGTGGGACTGCATATTGGTTTATCAAATTCTTGCCACATGGCCCAGTCTTATGGTGACAACTCACTCCCTACTTTAGACGACTCTCATGTAGCATCAGAGGTCCCCCTGTTGGTATTCGATTCTTTCGATTCGAATGTGACAGTTGTCTTCATGATTTGGGTCATGTGGCTTATTTGTCCGAGCTGAGTGCATGATGTCTTTGCTTTGTTTGCCCTGCCGATCAGTCAGGTTTAAGATTTTGTCTTGGCAAAAATTGATCCGAGTGATATAACAATGTCTTGTAAAGTTTCCGGGTATTTTTCAGCCCTAGCACACTTCCAGGCTTTCTTTAGCTCTGACGAGCTTTCGGACATCAAATGTCTTTGCGAGCTTCTAGGTATTTTTCAGTCCTGGCATACTTCCGGACTTTTCTGTAGCGCTGACGAGCTTTCAGGCATTTTTTAGCCCTTGGAGCTCCTTGGCCTTTTTCAGCCTTGTTGAGCTTTCAGGCATTTTCCAGCCTTGATGAGTTTCCGAGCATTTTTAGCCTTTAGGAGCTTCTTGGTTTTTTTAGCCTTAACGAGCTTCCAGCCATTTTTCTAGCCCTTGCGAATTCCTTGGCTTTTTCCAGCCTTGTCAAACTTTCGAGGCTTTTCCAATCCTGATGAACTTTCGGGCATTTGTTAGCCCTTGCGACCTTCCTGGCATTTTTTAGTCCTTGCGAGCTCTTTAGCCTTGACGAGCTTCCGAGCACTTTTCTGATCCTTACTTTTCTAGTCCTTACGAGCTCCTTAGCATTTTCTAACCTTAACGAGCTTCCGAGCATTTTTTTAGCCCTTGTGAGCTCCTTGACCTTGATGAGCTTCTAAGCATTTTTCAACCCTGATGAGTTTTCGGGCATCAACTGCCTTAGAAACTTCTCATGAAGCGGGACTAACACCCGGTAGGTTGGCCTAGCGTGTACCCGTCTTGTGGTCTTGGCATGAAATACCTTAGAAACTTCTCGGGACTAACACCCGGTCTTCTGGCCTGACGTATATCCGTCTTGCGCCCTTGGCATGAAATGCCTTAGAAACTTCTCATGAAGTAGGACTAACACACGGTCTTTTGACCTGGTGTGTACCCGCCTTGCGGCACGGCATGAAATGCCTTAGAAACTTCTCGAGATTAACACTCTGTTTTCTAGCTTGGCATATACCCACCTTGTGGCCTTGGTATGAAATGCCTTAAAAACTTCTCATGAAGTGGAACTAACACCCGGTAGGTCAGTCTAATATGTACCTCTAAGGCTCAGCATCAAATGTCTTAGAATCTTCTCATGATGCAGTACTAACACTTGGAAGGTCGGCCTAACATGTACTCGCCTTGAGGCCTAGCATCAAATGTCTTAGGAACTTCTCATGAAGCAGGACTAACACTCAGTAGGTCGGCTTGGTATGTACCCGCCTAGAGGCCTACCATCAAATGCCTTAGAATCTTTTCATAATGCAGGACTAACCCAAAAGGTCAGCCTAGCATGTATTAATCTTGAGGCCTGGCATGTATTAACCCATGCCTAGATGACCTTGCTTCTCCAGTTTTTGGCCTTGCTTCTAACCTGTCCTTTTGTCCTCTTTTTCATCCTTCCTGACACTTTTGGGCAGCCTGTACTAACTCTCAGCCAGCGTCCTTGGGAACATCATCTAATGGTTCCTCTTTCTCAAACTTGTCCTTCTCTTTGGACTGAGTCTGGATTTCCTATATCTGAGTCTTTGAGGTCTCTATAAAAACTTTCTCCCTCTCCCTGGGAGCTATAATTGATGTCTCTTCCCGATCTTTGTATTGCTCGAAAATATCCTGTAACCTTTTAATGTACTGGAGCACTTGAAATTTATCTCATTGACCATAGAATGTGTGTTTTGTCCACTGCCAGGAGTGGAAGAAATGATATCATCCTCATTGGCCATTTCTAAAGATAAAAGAGAGATTTTTTTAAAGAGAAAATGGACAAGTGACCGGTTTTAATTCAAATGAGTAGAAAATTCAATAGATGATCCCGGCAATGGAATTAAATGATGGTTGCTGAAAATAAAATAATGATGTGGCTGGAATGGAGTTATGTTGTGATTGGCTAAACCTGCAAGAAAGAAAATATGAGGTGGTAGTGGTGCCCACGACAGCTACTCCGACGCTCAAGTCAATATACTGAAAAATGGAGAGAATACAATAAATTGCTTAGAATTTGAGTAGTGTTCCAGAATAGTGTACTTTTGTCTCTGTGATCGTTCTCCTTTTATATTGTAAGAAGATAGGTATAAGCATAGTATTTCTTGATAATCCAACAATGATGTGGTCAGCTCGTTGGTAAAGGATTTTCACCGGCTAATTGATCGAAAATTCCGTGATTGAAGGCGTGAAGGGGATCTGCTATATTGTAGTTGTTAATGGTAACTTCTTTATGATGCCTCGTCCTAGAGTTATGTGGGTGAGTTTTGTTCGATCTAAGACCAACTTGTCCTGAAGTGCCCGGATCTCTTTTCTCTTTGGATTCAGGCACCATAGTCGTCCAAATCCTCCTTTTTACGGATAAGACCTCGTATTAATTTATTAGATTCTTGCCGTGTAATCCAGTCATATGTTAATAGCTTACTATTTACTTTAAGCGAGTTTCATATAGCATCAATTATTAAAAAAAAAAGCATCGATAATTCTTCAAACTCTTGTATTAGTGGTATATATATGAATATAAAATTATAATTATAATTTCAAATTTTTAAACAATATTTAAAAGAAATCACTTTAATTTTCTACTATTGGACAGTTTATGAACTATTCAAAATACTATTACATGACTATATTTTCCTTGCGTTCCAAATTAAGATTTCTTACAAAAAAATTATTTATTATTAGTAAATAAATCATATCATTGGACGATATATAAAGTGTAATGATATTACATGATAAAGTATGCGGTTTGATAATGTTCACTTCTATTAAAACACATCTAATGGAAATGTAAATTATTATTTTATATAATCAAATTATCGTCAAAATTTTATTTTAAAATTATTGTATTTATTTACGTCGTGTTTTGATAGAATAACACAACAAATAATTTTAAATTTTGACAAGATATTTTAAATTAATTGCAGAAATTATAAAGTAAATTAATTTGGAAGTTTTGGGACTTAAAATTCTCATTAATTTTGCTAAAAATAGAGGATCTTGATATCCTAAAAAATTCCAAGGGAAGATTTGTGTATAATTAGGCAATTTTGTCGGCATGTTGGCCTTAGGATAGACCCCACAAATATAGGGCCAAAATAAAGAAAAATAAGACAAAAGAAAGGCCCTTTAAAAGGCAGCTAGCCCCAACACTCGCAATAACACCACCACCTCCACCACACAAGTTGCCATTATCATCAACCTTTCTTCAAAAAGCTACCTTTGCCTTCCCCTTCCCTTCCCTTCAAATCCTGCTAAACTATGAAAGCCTAGCTATCTCCAGAAAACCCACTTGCCTTTTCCCGGCAAGAATCCAATTTCCAGGTGACCAAACAACATAAGATGTGGCGTAGCTTGGCAAGACTTGGGAGAAACATGCAGAACATAAGAAAAAGCCCTCGAGTTGCAGATGAAAGCATGTTTGGAGGCATGAATATTAATAATGGAACTGAGTATCCAATGGAGAGATCACATAGATGGAGCAGTGGATTTTCAGCTATGTTTAGGATTGTTCTTGCACCATTATCTCTTCTTTCTTGCTTCTCTCAACCTCATCCCAGTGGTTCTGCTGATGGGCTGTGGGTTTCTGGTGGTGAGTTTTCTCAGTTGTCTGAGATGAATCACCTTATGGTAAATGATAGTATGCGTTATGCAATCTTGATGTAGAAAACAAAGCTTAGTTCAAATTAATTAATATAGTTTTGGTTTGGCTTAATTTAGGTGAAAAAGTAATGAAAATTTTGTTTTTCAAGGTTTCGTACTACTTGCCATGGAGATATAAAGAATATTAATAGCCTTTTTTCAGTTTGATCCCATGTAAATTTTCTTTCCTTTTCTTTCCTTTTCTTTCTTATTCTTGGTATGTCCATTTATGTCTCAATTATGTCAAAGCTAGCAGTTTCCTTTCTTTTATCTTCTTCTCTTCAGAAAAGAGAAAACCCTAATCGTTATGTGCGAATTTTTGTTATAATTAAATTGGGTTTTTGTTCTTGTATTCATCCAGTAATTTTCATGTCATGAATTCTTGTGTTTAGCTTAAACAGGATTAATGATTAAGCAAACAATTGGGTTAGTACAAAATCACAATTCTAAATTATGGAAAGATAATTTTAATTTGTAAAATTAAAAATGAAAAGACAGAAATTAGTGGGTATTTTTGTTTGCATGTATGGCTTTTGGGTTGAATGGAATGCATGATTATTAAAAAGTTATACATTCCATTCGATTTCAGTGGATATATAATCAAGAAGGATTGATTTATCTTCTGAGCCTAACAAGCCTACTTTAAATTCTTTTTTCATTGTAACTTATGTTG
The DNA here is from genome assembly GCF_001659605.2 of Manihot esculenta. Classification (NCBI taxonomy): domain Eukaryota; kingdom Viridiplantae; phylum Streptophyta; class Magnoliopsida; order Malpighiales; family Euphorbiaceae; genus Manihot; species Manihot esculenta. Next base: position 6,092,330 of record NC_035172.2, read on the forward strand.
TTAGGTCTTGTCATTAACAAAGAAAAAGCATGATTCTTTGGCAAAAAACCTTTCTTTTTTTTTAATTTTCCCTCAAGATATGGGAATAAATTCCTCATGATACACCCTAGGAGCCTCTCCTTTAGGAGACACAGGATATGACCTACTCCACATTATTGATTCATCGCATGAAGTATGATAAACCATATTAGCCGAATAAATGAATTTTAAAGTAAAAATAAATGAAACTATATGATATTTTTTTATAGAAATTATATATTAAAAAATAAATATTAAAAAATTTAGTGTGTTTGGTAATGATGAGGGGAATCTAATGAAATGAAGAGAGTGAGAGTGTAAGAAAAAAAGAAGAAGAAGGAGAAGAAACGATGTGGTTGGGTTTGTGTCTATATCTAGTGCGACATTAAAAATGAGCCAATTGCTCCAACTTTGCAATGCTTATCATTTTTAAAGCACTAGTGGTGGTGGTGAGTGCCATCCATATATTTACTAATTCTTTTGATCAATTCTCATGTTATGCATGGAAGAGATTTTTTTCATAAAAGTTTAAATTTATTTTAAAATTAATTGTAATATCACCAAATTAAAATTCCTCAACTGTCAATAAATTATCTCTTTCAAAAAATTACTATTAGATCATAATATTTTTAAGAAATTAAACGTGCATTTGTTATTGATATGGTTTCTTATTTTTTATTTTATAAAAAATACACAACTTATGCGTTTGATAGTGTTACGTTTTTGTTTTTACTATTATTATCTCTTCCACTCCTGACAGTGGATAGAACGCTCCATTCATGGTCAATGAGGCGAAGCTTAACAACCTGAATAATGAACAGATACTCCAATACATTAAAAAACTACAGGTAACTCTCCAGCAATATGAAACTCAGAAGGAGACCTTATTTATGGCTCTCTAAATAAGGGAGGAGGCTTCCATCGAAACCCTAGGGACTCGGATAGAAGCGATTCAAACTCAATCTAAAGGGAAGGCCAAGCTGGAGGATGAAGAATCATCGGATGAGGCTCCAAAAGATATTGACCGGAAGCCAATTTATATCATGCTCAGCTAGGAGGTGCCTCATGTTCCTTAAAGCCTTAAAAGGCAAAAATAAGTTTGTACGGGGAGAAGAGTGCATAGAAGCATTTGAAAACTTGAAAAAAAATTTATCATCTCCTCTTTGCTAAGCTTGCCCGTCAAAGGCGAAGTGTTGCTTTTTTATTTGTCTGTCACGCAGGAAACAATGAGCTCTATGCTCGTATGAGAAGACAAGGGAGAGCAAAACCCCATCTACTACGCCAGCTAAGACTTGAAGAGGGTGGAGTTCAATTATCCCCCTCTCAAGAAGTTGGCGTTCGCAGTCCTAATGTCTGCCACAAAATTGCATCCCTACTTTGAGTCGAATACCATAGAGGTAAAGACAAGCTATCCTCTACAAAAAGTACTTCATAGGTCAGAGTTATCAGGGCAGTCCACCTAAGCGGTGATGATATCAGCGTACGATATCAAGTATATCCTAAGAAATGCGATGAAAGTCCAGGCTGTAGCTGATTTTATTGCAGCATTGACTCCACCTCTAGAGACTTCAGAACTGCCGATTAAGGAATGTAATGTCTAGACGGATGGTGCTTGTGAAGCCGGAGGTTTTAGGATTGAAATCCTCCTACAAATTTATACTGGGATAAAGTTTCATTATGTAGCAACACTCGCCTTCAATGGCACTAACAACGTAGCCGAGTACAAGATTGTGATTATAGCACTGAAAATTATAGCGAAAACAAGTATACAAAAGTCTGTTATTTTTAGTGACTCACAATTAGTTGTTAATCAATATCAGGAACAGTTCAAAATCAGAGTTCCTAACCTCGTCAAATATGAAGAAAAAGTTCGATCATTAATAGCGAGGATCAAAGATAGATAGGGTGACCATGAACTTCGCCAAATGGCCAAAAGTGACAATTAGAAAGCTGATCATCTGGCAAAAATAGCGGCGGCAAGTGAACAATAATTGAGTTAGCTATTCCAGTTTGAAGAATTACATACTCCAGCAACTGATGAAGAGGCGTCTTTTCCTATTGAGGGAGGAGAATCGTGGATGACACTAGTGTACAAATTCCTGACGGAGTATGAGTTAGCAACCAATGAACTGTCAACCAAACAAGTAATAAGAAGGTCCTCAACTCAACCATGATTACGGTGCATAACGGAGGATGACAGCAGGTGTATCCTCAAAGATATCCATGAAATAGACTGCGAAAGCCATGAAGGAGCTTGAACGATTGCCCAAAAGGCATTTAGACAAAGATATTACTAGCCAACATACAAAGAAATTATCTTAAAATCTCCTGCATATTTCGAGGTAATACAGGATGCAGAGAAACTCATCCAGAAGTGTCATCAATGTCAAGTGCATGCAAGCATTTCATGACCCCTGGTGAGATGCAAGCAATAATCGGAAGTCCTTGGCATTTCTTTCAATGGGGCTAGACATCCTTGGCCCTTTCCCAAAGGCAACTAGGTTAAGAAAGTTCGTGATTGTAGTAGTGAACCATTTCAGCAAGTGGGCCTTATTGCCACTTGACCAATTTCAAAAATCAGGATTTGACTTAGGAGCTGAATATATGTGACATTACACTTCTATAGACCCTTTTTGCCACTTAGTCCTCTTGCAACTACGTGAATAATCCCTACGGGTTCATTTTTATCAGGATTGATTGGTACTCTTACCTCAGATCTTGACCTCTCTTCTTCTCTGTCTATTATAGCAAACTTTTAGACCGTGCCGTCCCTTTTCAATCTCTTAATTTTATCTTTTAGCTGTTGGCATTTTTCTATAGTGTGCCTAAGATCCTCGTGAAATCGATAATACTTTGTTCTATCTCTCATGCCTGATTTGTCCGGGTTAAGCTTAAAAGGTCATTTAACCTCTTTATCTTTTTTTCATGATCCAGATTAAAATCTGTGTCCGTGAGTTATTTAATAGAATGTAACTCTTATACTTACATCGGTCATCCCTTTCTCAAGACACTAGGTAATTCTTGCGTCTCCTTCATACCCTATCCTGTCAGGCTTTTAGATTTGCTTTTGACTCATCCTCTTGTCTTCTCTCAACACCTGGACTTCATCATCTAGCTTATGTACTTCTAAGTCTTATCCATTAGCTGCTGGTAAGTAATGACAAGATTCTTGATTAGAGAGTCCATGAATTTGATGATGCATGTTCCTTTTTTCAATACTTCACACGCTATTTCATGATTTAATTCTTCACACGCTATTTCATGATTTAATTCTTCCACCTGTATTGCTTCAACAATGAAACATGAGATAAAACTCCTGAAAGATTCGCTCTCTCCTTGACGAATTTTTTGCAAGTCAAAGGAAAATTTTTTAGGAGGTATGCAAGTGTTAAACCTAGATTTAAACAACATGACAAATTGAGTAAAGCTTTAAATAGAATCTGGGCTCAGATGTTGGTACCATTTCTGAGTCAAACCTATGAGTGGGGATGAAAACACTCGACACAACACAAAGTTATTGACATTTTGAAGCTGCATTGTTATTCTAAAGATCGCCAAGTGACTACTGGGATCTGTTGTACCATCATATTTATCCAAACTTGGGAGTTTGAACTTGGCAGGAAAAGTCTCTATTAGGATCTCTTCTGACAAGGGCAAGGCTTCATCCAAGCCATAGTCTTCTTCCTGCTCCTTCTAGTACCTTTGCACTGCTCGTATCAGCTTCCAGTCGACGTCCTTTGGGGCTTTGTCCGACGACTCCTCTTCCTCCAGCTTGGCCTTTCCTTTGGACTGCTTTTGGATCGCCTCTGTCCGGGTCCTTAGGGTATCAATGGAGGCCTCCTCCCTTATCTTGGGAGCCATAAATGAGGCCTCCTCCCAAGCTTTATACTACTCAAGAGTGGCCTGCAGTCTTTTAATGTACTGGAGCATTTACTCGTTATTTATTCAAATCCGCCTCATTGACCATTGGGAGTGTGTTTTATCCACTGCCAAGAGTGGAGGAAATGATTGTGCCATTGTTGGTGGCAGTCTTAATAGCAGCTCATGAGTTGTCAGCCATTTAGAGAAATAAAGCAGAAAAGATTTAAGTGAATAAAAGACCGATTTTAATCCAAATGAATAGAGAGAATTCAATGGATTTTCGGGCAATGGAACCAAATGATGTGGCTGAAATGAAGCTGTGCGATGATTGGTCAATCTGCAAGAAAGAGAATGTGAGGTGGTTGGCGCCTACGGCAACCACTTCAACGCTCAAGTTAGTAAACTACAAAAAAGGGCGAGTGTAATGAATTGCTAAGAACTTAAGAATATTTGTATAAGAATGCATATCTTGATCTCTGTGTTCACTAGTTTTTATATAGTAAAAAGATGGAGTTATTTATCAAATTTCCTAAAAATCCGACTAGTACCGGTTAGTAGGTAAAGGATTTCGCGATTATAGGTGTAATGAGAATCTGCTGGATTGTATTCACTAACGGTAACCTTCGCCATTTGAAGAATAAAGAAAGTACCTTTTAGGGGAAGGTGATTTAGGAAGTCGAATTTAATCCAAATGAACAGAAACAATTCAATGGAATCCCGGCAATGGAATCAAATAATATGGATGAAAATAAAACTAAACTACAATTGGTCAATCTACAAAAGAGAAAGAATGAGGTGAATGGCACCTATGGCTAATTGCTCTGATACTCAAATTAGTAATTTGCTAAAATGGACAAATGTAACAGACTGCTTTAAGTTTAGAATGAGGGTGTAAAAATACGTATTTTGATCTTTGTGTATGTTTGCTTTTATACTGTAATGAGATGAAATTAATTATCGAATTTTCTGGAAATTCGATTGGTACCAGCTAGTGGCACGCGATTATAAGCATAACGGAAATTTGCTAAATTATATCCCGTTAACGATAATTTTCCATGAACGCTCAACCTGCTCAGGAAAGGGTGCGTCTTGGTGAAGCAACGAGTGTTACGGTATTCTAGTCTTCCTTTTTATGGGTGAAACCTTTGCAATCGCATATCAGATTATTAGACCTTTGTCACATGGGCTTATCCTATGGTAACAGCTCATGACTCACTTTAAACAATTATTACGTCGTATCAATAGTCATTAACTCTAGATGTATCCTCTCTATTGGGGTGGTGCAACAAGCTAAATCTATTAAGACAAGTAATTAAAAAAATTAAAATTTAATAATTTAAATTAAATTTCCATCTTTATGCATAACATTTTAATAGTAATATAAATTTAGTGAATAATTTTTATTTTTTTATTATATATTTTAATATTATTGATTTAGTGTAGTACCTACCCAGTAGCACTTAACAATCACTCAGTTATAAATACAAACTTAATTCTGACATGATTTCATTAAACTCTGCCACTTAATATAATAATAATGATAATTTTTTGTGATCGAAAATATGGATTTGATTGACAACTATATGCTCTCCACCTTTAGTTTATTTAGTTTTCGTCTTTTTCTTAAAAAAAATGAATGAAAATATATATATAAAGAAATTTCTTCTTTTTTTTCCTCAAAGTCATTACTGCAAAATTGACCCAATTCCATGGCGCAAACTTTTAACATATATATTTAAATTGTAGCTATAATTTAAAAATAATGATGCAAAAATTCACTTCGATGTTTTTACTATAATAATATTTTAAATAAATAAAAGAATATATTTTTTAAATAATTGAATCATAAAAAAAATATTTTCAACACAATTTACTATCACCAATATTTGAATTTAAAATTTTATAATGTTAAATAATAATTCAAATACTATTGCATTGAAGTTGATTGATAAATACCTTCAAGTATCTTACTCTTTTTTTTTTCTCAAAAAGAAAAAAAAAAATGAATAAGAAAAGAAATAAAAAGAGTGGTACCAACTTGGCACTTCAGAAATCGTATATTTTGAATAAACTTCTTTTTCCCTTCCCACTTATAAAGTTAACTTTTTTGAGTTGTAAGTTTGATTGCTTGGAAGTTGTAGAAAGGGACATGACAAGATTTTATATTATCAACTCTTCAACTTCCCCTTCTCCTTTCCATTTTTTTTTTTTTAAACAAAATTAATGCTTGTATCGATAAAATTTCACCAAATAAAAAAAATATCATCTCAAACACAAAAATAATTATATCTAATTAGAGAACTCTAATCAAAGTATAAAAATTTATAGTGATATAACGACGAACTCATCTAACAGAAATATCAATTTTAAAATTTAACTAAAATTTACCATTAATCTTTTCATTCATTTTACTATTAAATATTTTATTATTTAATTTTTATAATTTTAAAAAATTTATTAATAAGTCTTTTAGACTTTTAAAAAATTTATTAATTAGCTCATCTAGTATTTAAAATTTTTTTATAATATTTAACGGGTAAAATTAATAAAAAAATTAATTAATGAATTTTTTAAAAATTAAAAATATTTTAATATATTTTTTTAAATTAAAAAATTAATTAATATATGTGTGTGTGTGGAAGATTAAGTTGTAGAAGTCTCCAATAGTAAGTCTTCCATCAAGTCATCCACCACTCCTACACTTAGCCATAAAAAAACAATCATGCAACTATAGCATCTTTCTAGCTTCTTTCTCCTCCATTTCTTTTGCTTAGCCTACACGTTTTTGCAAGTGCTTAGCTTTTTAATTAATTATTTTTCTCCTTATTCTATTTTCTTTTGACAATGACTACTAGAATATTTTACATTATCATACATTTTTCAAAAGTTTTGATGATTTTTTTTAATTAAAACATCCTTAAATTATAATTTTTTTAAAATTTATTCTTCAATTGTCATTAAATAATAAATATAATCATTAATGTGAATATTTAAATTTTTAATAATAATAATTTAAATCTAAACTTAAATTAAAATATGAAATTTAGCAATTTTTAGTCCATTGTTGGGTTACCCTGTTTACGCTTTTCTTAGGAGATCAACTGATTATTCTTCTTTGTTAATAAGACAAATAGAGATCGCCTTTGTTTTTTTTTACCTTCTTTTTTTATCAATAAAAATTTTTTTAATATAAATTATTATTTTATATAATTTAACATAACCGTATGCTGATAACAACTATTTAAAACTTATTATTTTTTTATAATAAATAAAAAATACAATTAAAATTATAATTTTATTGAATATAAAATAATTTTTTTATTAAAATATATTATTATATATATTGATGACCGCTTGATTTACTCACCCCGGTGTGTAAGGTCAGACCCATTAGGACAGCTCTTAATCTGAAGGCTTCTAAGTCTCCTCCAAAATCCAGGTCCAACCCGCTCAACTCAAAGACTTGGCTCTAGTCAGATTCCTCAATCAGGCCGGCCCAGCTCTTTCGGCCCAATAAACAGATCCCTCTAAGCTTAGTCTTAACCTTATCTTCCGGCTCAGTTCGGAATCAGGAAGGAATTCAGCCTATTCGCATTGTGGGACCATCCGCATGTGTGTCCGGAGAGAATTAGAGGCCGTTACGCATAGGGTAGCGATATGATTTCCTTGTACGTCCATATCAACATGACAGGGACAAGTGGCCCAATGACGTATATTCTGTTACACGTCACCAGTAGACAAAAGAAAACATATAAAAAGAGTTCATTTAGGTCTAGGCTTTTTCCAACTTTACAAAACCCATTGTAAAACCCTATTTTTTGGATATCAGATGATCATATATAATAAGAAATAAATTTTTTTATAACAATTTTAATCTATTATAAAATTAAATAAAATAATTAAATTTAAATATTACATTTTAAATAATAAAAAAGTAAAAAATATCTAATTAATTTTATAAATTATATACTTCTAAATCTTGCAAACTAAAAGAGAAGAGTTAACTTCAAAATTTTAATTTTAATTTTTTTAAAATTAAAAAAATAAAAAAGTTAAACAAAATTCTGCATATTATTTAATCTTTTTCAAAACGGTGATTAATTTTAATTTTATAGAAATTAAAAAATAAAATAATTTTTGTACTTTTAAGTTTTTTTTAGAAATATAGCTAATTTTACACAAATTAAAAAATTAAAATTATTTCAACATATTAGTTTAACTTTTTTTGAAAAAAATACAACTAATTTTAATTTTATAGAAATTATAAAAATAAAATAATTTGTTACATTATTTTAATATTTTTTTCGAAAAATATGACTAATTTTAATTTTGCAGAAATTATAAAATTATTGTATCTAAAATAATTGCATAAAAATATAATAATGTGTTTACAAAATATATTAAAAATATAAAAATATGGTTAATTTTAATTTGTTAAAAATAAAAGTAAAAATAATTGAATTGAGATATAGGAATAAAAAAATTTAACTAATATTATATTTAATAATATTAGAATTAAGAGAAATTAAATAAAATATTTAAATTAATTTGAAATAACCATTTAACTAAATTTATTGATTTAGATAAGTTGGATTTAATATACGAGAAAAAAAATTATTTTTAATAATATGAAGGATTATTTCTTGGGTAGAATACATTTTATTAATTATTTTATTTTTAAATCGAATGAGATTTTAAATTTAGATTAGAATTGAGGAGACTAATACTATGAATAGGAATAGTATAGAAAGTTATTCGATTGGTGCAGAATGGTTTTGGTATTGTTAGATCTTAGAGATCCAATGGGCCCCAATTCAGACATGAACCCTTGAGGTGGCTTCGACTCTGAATATTTTAGCTCCATGTGCATGGATGAATTAAGCCCAAGTAAAACTCAATAGGCCCTCTTTGGGAGGCCTGTTCAGCTTAGGGAGAATATTTGAAGTTGGCTTTTTTTTAAAAAAAATAATATTTAATTTTTATGGTATGAGAAACTTATTAATTAATTTTTTAATTTAAAAATTAATTAATAAATTTTTTATAAAATTAAAAGATCATTTAATAAAATTTTAAATTATAAATATTAAATAATAAAATATTTAATAATTAAAATTAATAAAATAATTAATTAATTTTAAAATATTAAAAATATTTTAATATTTTTTAAAAATTAATGATAAAATAATATATTTTTTTATCATATAAAAACCGAATAATACATTTTTCTAATAAAAATTACAATAGACATAAACTTGTTGAGAGAGAGAGAGAGTGGTCGGGTCGAGGAAGGAGATCCGATTAGCAACCCACATGGAGAGGACCCTATCAAAAACCAGCGCCATGAGCACCACAAGCGCCAGACATCCACTGAAGGCACAGAGTCCAGTGCCTAAAAGGAAACAATAAAGAATGGAAGCATCTCCTTCTCTTTTCCTCCCTAAGCCCACTTCTCTTAGCAACCTAAAGCCTCCTCTGCCCCTTTGCTTTCCTCTCAAGCGTTTCGTTTCGATATCTAAGCTCCAAACTCAAGCCCAATCCAGGAATTTTTGTGCTTTGTATGGGAAGAGAAATGGCTTCTCTTTCTCTACTGCAGTTGCCACTGAGTCAGCGACTGTGTCCCAGAATGACACTGCTCAAGAGACCCAGAAAGAGGAAAAAGAGAAAATTGTTCTACCCACTAATGAATCGTCAGAGAAACTCCTGAGAATTCGCCACACGGTAAATTTTCTGTGTTCCTTTTCTTTTTATCCTAATTTTTGTTGTTGAGATATCTTCTCCTCTGTTTGGCTTCTGGGAAAATAGAAGAATGGGGAAATGGAATTTCTATTGCATGATAAAGAAAAGAATTGAATGGGAATTTTGTCATTTATGCCCACATTTTGCCTAATCTAATTATTGTGTACCATAATTCAAGAAGTAATTAAGTTGTTGATGAGGAAATACTGTTTTCTGGATTCGTTCGATGTTTACAGTGTGCGCATGTTATGGCCATGGCTGTTCAAAAGCTCTTCCCTGAAGCAAAAGTGACGATTGGGCCATGGATAGAATATGGGTTTTATTACGATTTCGATATGGAGCCGTTGGCTGATAAAGACCTCAAGAGGATTAAGAAGGAGATGGTGAGTTTCTTCTCTCTCTAATTACTGTTTTGATGATTTCTGAAGTGGGGAAGGTCATGAGGGTGAGAAAAAAAATTTGTTAGCTCTCAGGGAATTCATTTCTTATATCATCTGTAGGATCGCATTATTGCCCGAAATTTACCGCTTGTAAGAGAAGAAGTATCCCGAGATGAAGCTCAGAGAAGAATAATGGCTGTTAAGGAACCTTACAAGATGGAAATTTTGGAAAGCATAAAAGAAGATCCCATTACTATCTATCATATTGGTAAGGCCTGGCTTGTTAATACGTGTGATATTATTTTCTCTTTATTAAACTTTCTCTCTGGTTTTTATTGTTTTTAGCTTTTTGTTTTGTTTTACTTGTGCTGTATTGCTTTCATTTCTGCCAATAGATTTAGGAAAGAAAATAACTTGAGAGTACAGTCCTCTGTAAAGTTGTACTGAATGAATAGAATGTACAAGAAGAAGCTATATACTGTTGCTTCAGGTATCACTAATCTCTGCCAGATTTAACTAACTTGGTAATAGAAGTGAAAACTGAAAATAACAAACTGAAGAGCTAATCTACTTTGGCAGGACTTTGAGCTAACTGAACTAAATAAATTGCTTGCTTTGCAATCTTTCAGTTGCTATACTTGATTTCTTGCATATCTACTAGCAGGTTTAATAGGCACCATTTGGTTAGATTGTTACATTTAGTGTTTGCTATTTTAAAAGCAAAAAGTAGTGTTAGATTCTGGTGATGAATCTTGGTTGCACAATGAGATGTATAGTCCTCCCCCTCCTAACCCCACCCTATTCATCACAATTAATAAGGTGCAAGAGCCTACTTTTAAAAAGCAATAAAGTAACTGTATATGAGTGTGCGTGTTTGTGTGTTATAAACAAAAACAAAAACAAAAAACATAAAGTAATACCTATAGGCCTAGTACTTGTTGTACCTTCTTGTGACCACAAGATGAAGTGCTTGAAGAGTTATCCAAATTGGTTAACTTGAGTCACAGTGAAATTTGCTTTACTCGTTCTTATTGTCCACAACTCATCTAATTCCTAATTGATTGTGCTTCCAGGTGAAGAATGGTGGGATCTTTGTGCCGGGCCTCATGTTGAGTCTACTGGCCTTATTAATAAGAAAGCTGTGGAACTTGAATCTGTTGCTGGTGCTTACTGGAGAGGAGATGAAAACAGACAAATGTTGCAGAGGATCTATGGAACAGCTTGGGAGAATGAAGAACAACTAAAAGCCTATCTTTACTTCAAAGAGGAGGCTAAACGACGAGACCATAGGCGCCTTGGCCAGGATCTTGATCTCTTTTCTATACAGGTAACAATCTTCTGAGATTATCGTCTACAGCTTGTTGGAATTTATTACTTAGCTCTTTTTCCCCTTGAAAGTATATTGTTGTAAAAGTGAAGTTTCTTGCTGCAGGATGAAGCTGGTGGAGGTTTGGTGTTCTGGCACCCAAAGGGTGCCATTGTTAGGCACATTATAGAAGACTCCTGGAAGAAAATACATGTAGAACATGGTTATGATTTGCTATATACTCCTCATGTGGCAAAGGTGGATCTCTGGAAGATCAGTGGTCATCTTGACTTCTACAGAGAGAACATGTATGATCAAATGAAGATTGAGGATGAGAATTATCAACTTCGGCCTATGAATTGCCCTTACCACATTTTGGTGTACAAAAGAAAGCTCAATTCTTATCGTGATTTTCCAATCAGGGTTGCAGAGCTAGGAACAGTATATAGATATGAGTTATCTGGAAGCTTACATGGTCTTTTCCGTGTAAGAGGGTTTACCCAGGTATAATGCTATTAAGCTTACTAGCTTTGAATTGTCAGTTTATGCATATACTATATTCTTAACATCCTTAATTTATTGAGTTTTGCATGATGCATTTAGACCTTCTTTGGATGTTGAAATTTATTTTAGGATTATATAGTTTCACATAATCTTATGGTGGCCCTGATGAAAAATTCTCCCGATTAATAGTCCTTGCAGAACTAACTGCAATGAGCTTCTGAGCACAATGCTAATCATATTTTGTAATTACTGAAATTCTTAATAATGGAAACATAAAGGACTAGTTAGTAGCATGTAATTGGACATGACAGAGTTTAATCAAATAAAATTTCGTTAGAAGATTCATTTTATTACACTACATTCAAATTACATCACACAAGACATGCACTAACTGCTCAATGAGAAGTTTCTGCTTATGTGTTCAAAGTGATTAATGGATCTTTTATTTGCATTGTATATCTGGCAGAACAAAAAGAAGGCTTTTTTTTTTTTTTGGGGGGGGGGGGGGGGGGGGGCTGTTTCTTTTTCTTATTTTTGTTTGCATATGATGTTTTTCATTTTCTTTCCTCTTCTTCCCACTCTAAGTGCACTTGACCCATCTAGTGGTGACTAACATAACTTGGATACAAATATTTGCAGGATGATGCACACATTTTTTGTTTGGAAGATCAAATTAAAGATGAAATTAGGGGAGTCCTAGATCTTACAGAGGAGATACTACTGCAGTTTGGTTTCAGCAAGTATGAAGTGAACCTCTCAACTAGGCCAGATAAATTTGTGGGAGATGATGATATATGGGAAAAAGCAACATCTGCCCTTAAAGATGCTTTGCATGATAAGGGGTGGATCTATCAAATCGATGAAGGTGGTGGTGCCTTTTATGGTCCAAAGATTGATCTTAAGATTGAGGATGCTCTGGGAAGAAAGTGGCAGTGCTCGACAATACAGGCAAGTTTTTAAACTTTATCGTATTGTAGGGCAGTATTTTGCTGCTTTATTGTCTAGCAGTAAAGCAAGTATTCATGCGTTGTAGTGAAATGGTTCAACTGAATAATAATCACTTCCATATTGTGATGCAGGTCGATTTTAACTTGCCTCAACGGTTCAACATTACTTATGTTGATTCAAACTCGGAGAAGAGGCGACCTATAATGATTCACAGAGCAGTGCTTGGGTCCTTAGAGCGGTTTTTTGGGGTTCTCATAGAGCACTACGCTGGGGATTTTCCATTGTGGCTCTCCCCGATTCAAGTTAGAGTTTTACCAGTTACTGACACACAGGTGAGCGTTGTTTCTCTTTCTCTTTTTACTTTTATTTTTACTTCTATTAAATTTTGCTGCATATGATGTATGACAATGCCTTTACATTAGTATATTTTCTCAAAGATTGAATACCATTAATAAAATTGCATTGAAGCAACAAATTGTGTGTTTATGTAGCTTGAATACTGCAAAGATCTGAGCAACCAACTGAGACGTAATGGCATTCGAACGGAAGTCTGCCATGGCGAGCGTTTGCCAAAGCTCATTAGAAATGCAGAGAAGCAGAAAATTCCTTTGATGGCGGTTGTGGGACCTAAGGAAGTTGAGACTCAAAGTGTTACAATAAGATCCAGGTTTAGTGGGGAGCTTGGAACCTTGAAAGTAGATGAATTTCTAGACAAAATCAAGTTTGCTATTGAAAAAAGGACTTCGTTATGAAGTTGGTAGTGATGTTGGCTGATGGGGAATTTATATTTTTATTTGTTTATAGGATTACAAAATTCTCAATGTAAATGTAAATGTAAATTGAGCACACTTCATATTCTTTTTTAAAACAAGAGAAAATTCTTCAGCCTGACACAGACATTAACCTTTGACTAATTGAGGAAGTCTACGTTTAAGTATTGGAGTTTTAACTTATATGAATGAATTTAATTTATTAGTACATGGATATCCGAGAGTTTCATAATTATGAAATTTTGTGTTTCAAATTGTAATTGAAATTTAATCAATTAATAAGAAAATAAAACAATATTAAAAAGAAAGGAAATTGAGTATACAACACGAAAATAAGAATCTAGAGCATCTTCTGTGTATACTTAAATGCCAATGAAGTTGATACAGGCAAATCTATGTATTAAATAATAAAAAATAAAAAAAAAATACACTAGTATAGGAGAAGCCTAGAGTGTTAGTTGTGTTCTAAGCACCATATCCATTAGTTCCATTGATATGCTTGTCAGAGCTTATTGTTTTCTTCTTTCTGAGGACAATGATCCAAGTGATAACTTCTAGGAGAGCTGTAATGGTACCAAGGAATATGATAATTCCAGTGTAAATCTTCTTCCATTTCTTCTCAGGGTCTAAAATATCAAAACCCTCATAAATGTTTACGATACTCAGAACAATGGTCACATATCCAATGGAATGGTGGTAGACATTCCAATATAATCTGTACTTGTGATCTGGCTTTGGCCTCAACAGCAAAGCTAATACCTACAAACAATATTCAATTCCAAACATCACTATCAAATAAAAAGAAAGAATTTAACACGACAGAAACATTGGCAAACCAAGAAATTAAATTCAATTCCAAACATCACTATCAAATAAAAATAAAGAATTTAACATGACAGAAACATTGGCAAACCAAGAAATTAAATGGTTCTTAGATGAAACAAGAAAATATTAATTACCTGAAGAGTTGCGAAGCAGAAGAGAGTTATGCCAATGTTTCGGTGTTTGGTGTACTTGATTCCAGGAGAATCGCTGCCGAGTTTAAGACCAGTTCCCCATCCAGCAACCCCAATGATATATGCAGATGATTGGCAAGCTGCATGTAGATAAAACCAAGCTGGGTTTGCTACCTTAAACACCTTCAAGTATCTTGCTATCATTATTCCCATTGGCATCAGAACTCCCCAGCTCACTGCGTTTAGTACTCCATGAACCTGAAAATTTTTCAATAGAAAACCACCATTACATTCCATTCCTTAATTGCTTATCCTTTAGTTATAATGAAATTTTTTACTTTAAAAAAAGGCTATAACGAAATTGATCGACTTTGATCACTTACATTCTTCTCATTGCTTGTTCGGACAGTTCCTGCAACTGTTGCGCCATTCTCAAAATTTATAGTCCCCACTGATGCTCTGTTTGGTGAATCCATGGCATGAGGATTAAAACTAGTTCCACTCATGGTTCCTTCCTGCCACACTTGGTTGGTCGATATCATGCTACCGGTAAGGTGCAGAGTAGCAAAGATTATCATATCCCCATTTGAATACTCTGCTTTAAGATTGGAGACCTGAAAACTCAAGTCCCCCGGTTGCATCGACGGGGATAAGCTGGTTATTGGGGTGGTATAAGCAATCGGGACACCGCTGGAGTTATGGAAAGCCAGAATAGCCTGCGACCCAATCATCTGTTGGCCGCCAGGATTGAGAGCCCATGCAACCCAAGTGTTGGTGGATGCTCCAGTTTTGCGAAAAGCAATATCAGCGGTGAGGTTAGATGGATGGTAATTCCAATAGAGAAAAGAACTCAATACAGGAAGATCGGTGCAAGCAATGAATACTTGATTGCTAGAGAAAGTATGGTCCCGGCAAGTTTGAGCAAAAGATGATGGAACGCATAAGGAGAGAAGCATAGCACAAGAGAAGAAAACAGTTCTCCAAGATTTCTCCATGGCTAGGAAAAAAGACAATATCAATTGCAGAGTTATGTATTGATCGTGGCTAGAGGGGACAAGTTTCCAGTAAATGGGTATGTGCTAAAATTGATCCCTGAGGTTTGGTATGAGAGTGTGGATCCAAAAACTTGAGATGTTACATATATAGAGGAGTCTCCTAGTTGCAGTTGAAAAGGGAAAACAGGGTTCTTGGAATCAAGTTTCTGTGACCAATTCCGCCTGGAATATGGAGAGTGAAATCGGTAATTTAAGGAAAAAAAAAAAGTAAAACAGAAAATAGAGTGGGAAATTATATCATTTAAAGCGTGTATCAGTATTAGAGAAGGAAAAGGAAATCGCAGATAAAGGTGTAAGCTTTCCTGCGGAAGAAGCCAACAGGCAAGAAAGCCTATTGGGGTATTGGCCAATGGGCCAATTGGCAAGTGAGACTAATGGGTAGGCTTGGCTCATAGTTGAGCTATTCGCTTGCACTGTTTTGGATAATTTCTTTAATAGTTGTCTTAAAAATTGGAGACATTCTAACATTATTAATCCAAATATTACGCATAATCATCCAGTTTCTCAGCATTATTACAAGATTAACACTTGATTAAAAAAAAACTGATAAATCATTATAAAGCTTTATCCTTTAGTCGGTCCTGTTTTGGTAACTTTGCTCAAATTAAAAGTGATAAATATTTTTCTCTTCCTGGTCCATGATAGATCTGGTTTTCTTCTGGGTCCCTTCTTGCTGGGCTCCCTGGTAGATCTCTCCATGTTCTTCCTGGTGAAAGGACCTGTAAATAAGAAAGAATGGTCAGGGGCCTACCGGGTGTGCCCGGCAGAGGCCCTCCGACGCTCAAGTCAGATTTTATGGCTCAGAGTAGTATATTTAGGCAAGGGTTACAGTAAGAATAAAAATGGTGTCCAGGAAGGAGAAGGAAGAAGAAGAGAGTCCCCCCCCTTTTGCGTGGCTTCTACCGTGATATATATATCTGTCTCTCTGCCACAATGCTAGCTGTCTTCTGTCGCCTAGCTCCGTATGTACGGATGTGTCAGGCGCCTGCTCCATGCGTAACGGCCATTAATTCTCCTCTGATACGTATGATTCTCCTCTGATACGCATGCGGAAGGACCTACCAGCGGGACATCTTGGTCATTTTCCCCTTTCCGGACTGGGTTGAATGGTAGGGCTGAAGTTGAGCCTGGTGAGGGCCTGATTACTGGGCCGAGAGGTTTGGGCCGGTTTGATTGAGGAGTCTAGGCGGAGTCCGGCCCTGTGACTGAGCGGGCTGGACCTGGCTCTCGAGGGGAATATTGAAGCCTTCGGATCATGGACTGTTTTCATGGGCCTGGCCTTTATACCGGGGTGAAGAAATCCAGCGATCATCAATTGCCCCTTTATCTCCTCAGCAGTTATTCCATGACTGGTGAGGGGATAAATCTTTAAACTCTATTCATGACCGTATGGTCTGAGAACTGTTCCTGTCGGAAGTATCCCTTTCTTGCCTTTTTATTATTTTTGCCTGAGCGTTGGACTCTTGTGTATGTTTTTTGCCCTTGAGTATTTATGGGCTGTCTTCTTTCGAGCGTTTTGCGGGCTCTTTGTTGCTTGGACCTTTCTCTAGGTCAGCTGAGTTGGTTTAGTGTGAGCGGTCAATTCTCGAGGTCGTTGCCTCTCATGATTGCCCCTGATTCTCTGTTTGGCTTTGTATTTTGGTATGCAGTTTGCTTAGGAATCGCCTTGCCTTAATTCGGTCTGTCTTATCGGGTTTACCAGTACTGCGCGCTTTTCTTGAGATCGGCATGATGCTTTGGTACTTTTGGCTGTTGTGTGAGATTAAAGTCTCTCTACCTGATGACTTGAGCTCCTTTGGGAGGTCGGAGTTTAGCTTTTTCATTTATGGTCCCATGCCCCAATTTTTATGTGAGATCAGAACTATGTTCTTATGAGTTGTTTTTGCTTGTTGCACCAGATGATCTTGGGGATTCTGGCTATTTTTGCTCCGGGAGATCTTTGAGATCTTTGCCGGTCTTCTACCTTAGTGAGGTCTTCTGCCTCATTGAGGTCTTCTGCCTCTTTGAGGTCTTCTGCCTTATTGAGGTCTTCTGCCTCTTTGAGGTCTTCTGCCTCATTGAGGTCTTCTGCCTCATTGAGGTCTTCTGCTTTTTTGAGGTCTTCTGCCTCTTTTGAGGTCTTCTGCCTCATTGAGGTCTTCTGCCTTATTGAGGTCTTCTGCCTCTTTGAGGTCTTCTGCCTCTTTGAGGTCTTCTGCCTCATTGAGGTCTTCTGCCTCATTGAGGTCTTCTTTTGCTAGGATCTCGGTGAGGTCTTCTTTTGTCAAGACCTTATTGAGGTCTTCCTTTGTCAAGACCTCAGTGAGGTCTTCTCTTGTCAAGACCTTATTGAGGTCTTCCTTTGCTAGGACCTCAGTGAGGTCTTCTTTTGTCAAGACCTTATTGAGGTCTTCCTTTGTCAAGACCTCATTGAGGTCTTCTCTTGTCAAGACCTTATTGAGGTCTTCCTTTGCTAGGATCTCAGTGAGGTCTTCTTTTGTCAAGACCTTATTGAGGTCTTCCTTTGTCAAGACCTCATTGAGGTCTTCTCTGTCAAGACCTTATTGAGGTCTTCCTTTGCTAGGACCTCAGTGAGGTCTTCTTTTGTCAAGACCTTATTGAGGTCTTCCTTTGTCAAGACCTTAGTGAGGTCTTCTCTTGTCAAGACCTTATTGAGGTCTTCCTTTGCTATGACCTCAGTGAGGTCTTCTCTTGCCAGGAGATCTTGGGGACCCTGGTCTTTATGCTCCGGGAGGTCTTTTAAGATCCTCACCGGCCGTTTTTATTTTGTTTTCCCGGAGTTCTAGGGATCCCGGTCTTGTTTGGTTACCCGGGAGTTCTTAGGGGATCCCGGAGTCTTCTTTGGTTACCCGGGAGTTCTTAGGGGATCCAGGTCTTGTTTGGTTACCCGGGAGTTCTTAGGGGATCCCGGAGTCTTGTTTGGTTACCGGGAGTTCTTAGGGGATCCCGGTCTTGTTTGTTTACCGGGGAGTTCTTAGGGGATCCCGGTCTTGTTTGGTTACCCGGGAGTTCTTAGGGGATCCCGGAGTCTTCTTTGGTTACCCGGGAGTTCTTAGGGGATCCCGGTCTTGTTTGGTTACCCGGGAGTTCTTAGGGGATCCCGGAATCTTCTTTGTAATTCGGGCTCTATGGCCTTACTGTCGCTTCGTCATCTCAGCTGGTTTTGTTGCCTAACTGAGGTCTTGTGCCTAACTGAGGTCTTGTTTATTTTTTTTTGAATTTTTTCTGCAAAATAAGAGCTTGCACAAAGCACATATAACAAGGATGCTCGTTGTTAATTCAATGATATTCATCAATTAATAATATGTCGCACATGTCACTTGGTTTCATTTTTCAGATGCATGCAGGTATTAACTCATGCAATTTTAGAGATGCAGCGAACAATACTTTTGCATGTGTAAATTTTCTCCAGGATTTTTCATCTATAGAACATAGGCAGTTATCAAGATATCTGAACTCATAAAGGTATATTTTGATTAAATTTAGTCTTACTATTTACATGCGAAACATGTCTTTTAATGATCTATGAAGTCATTTGTATTTGATAATATTTACTTAAAAATGACTGCCAATAACTAAAGGCATTCTTGAAATTCTGAAGCAAAATAATAAATATACACAGCAAAGTACGATCGGGTAACTGAAGCATATATATGTATATATATATCATGAGATTTTAAATAAGCAATTAAGGGCTTATAAATTTCTCCAACAGTAATTATGCTAATGACACGTGTCAAGTAATGTGTACCTTATTTCAATCATCAATCGGCATGATTGTCAAAAATGTGGCCGAGCAGCATTTCAGATGAGTGTAGGCTCTCGAGGACCGAGTGAGTGCGGGTTCATAATTGGAAGTGCGGTTCGCACCGATCCACTCACATGATGCCTGATCAGTGGATTTCCAGTTATTCAAAAGATCAAGTTCATCATGGAGGGCATTCTTAAGATTGGGAGGTATTACGCCTCCGGATTCAACCCCTCAGAAGCACAAATCAATAGCAAAAGTGTTACGACCTATGCTCGTTTCCCCTCCGTTTCTCTGACTGTGATTCTCTTTTTTTCGTCCCAATATATTATGGTAGTCAGGAATAAATATACTGCTGTTTGCTCTTGCTTGCTCTCTCTCCCTGAGTAAAAGTTAGGGTTGTGGGCCGGCTGGTGGCTGTTTTCTTCCATTTCTTTCTTTCTCTTTCTTTTTTCTCTCTTTTTTTTTTTTTTTTTGTCAAATGTATATGTATTATTGGCAAACAAAAAGGCAAACAGAGGACACTTGTCTTGCTGTTATAGGCCC
>NC_035172.2:6112282-6114936 GCF_001659605.2 Manihot esculenta
AGGCCCTAGCCCATTGAAGAAACCCATGTATATTTTTCAAGAGCTGAGTGCATCTAAGGTAAAAAAGAAGCACCAGAAGGAAAGTAACAACAGTGACAACAGCCACAAACACAAGAGAGTTCAAAAGGGTACCTCCGAGCTTATCCCAGAAGGAGTCCGAGGTTGTCTCAGTGTAAGCCATTGGTAGCTATGGTGTTTATTGTTGTTGATGCCGACGAGGAGTCCGTGTTGAGAATTGAGACCAGAATCACCACAAATGAAACATGCAGATTGATACTGGTGTTATGATTCTGATTATTTCTTCTCCTAGAAAATCAATAATGCTTTTGGGTCTTTGGATTTGAGCCATTTGGGTGTTCCAATTTTTGGAATCATTAGAGATTGCAGGAAGGGTATTCCCTCAGCTGATAGATTGGTGGCGTTCAAAGTTTTACTCTGTTTTTGCATTGACTTTCAAGTGGTGGCCTTCCTTCCCGTAGCGATAGTGGAGCCGAGCTCCAGGTACTAGACAATTATTTTTATCTAACCTGAAATGTGGGCCCGAGAATCCCGATCACAAACACGGCTTCCGACCTCGATCACATCTCAGCTCGAGCACGGTCCGACCTCAACGAGCGGTCTATCGCTGTGGCGGTCGGATTTGCCAAGTTCTTTTTATGCTTTGCTAAACACGGCTCCGACCTCCGACCATTACGCGATCCCCAGCAGAGAGCAGCAACTGGACGCGACAGATCATTTTTATTTGCTGAAATGTGAGTCCGATCTCCCCCGCGGCTCCGACCTCGATCACAGATCTAAGCTCGAGCACGGATCCGACCTCAGCGAGTAATTTTGTGCGGTGGTCGTTGGATTTGCCCGAGCTCCTTTCTTGTTCTGCTACTCTTGACCAGCGAAACCATTGACGGTCTTACTAGTGGTGCTTGAATCAGTCGTTCTCTCGACCAATCAAAACGGACTAATGCCGAACCATGCTGACCTGGGTATCTCATCTCACCTTGTCTTTGAGCTGGACGGCATCCACCCGTCCGAGCTTATCCACCTTGCCTGGATATTTGATTATTTCCTATTATCTCCAGGCCCCTCTGATACTTGAGGGGCGTTGCTCTGCAACGAGTTGGATGCTGTGAATAGTGTATCCTCTGACCTCATGTCCTATCCGACCTGAAAATGTTAGTCCGACCTCGTCTATTTTTCATTTATTAATTTTCTCTTCTAACTTGCTAACCCTGATATTTTAAGCCGACCTCACAACTTCAACAAAATATATATATACTTCTCATTCTTTTTTATTAAAAAAAAAAAAGATTAAAATCTACACTCAGAGACAAGCATTTCGATTTGAAGTTTCACCTCGTCAGATCTCAAAGAAAAAGTTAGTAGTAATAAAATTCAATAGTAAAGTTTTTAAAATAAACAACTGAGGGTAAGGAAAATGGAGATTAAAGAGGACTTTCAAGATATTCTTTCACTCAGTGGGTCTTTCCTTTCAGCTGCGTTATGTAAATCTCCAGCTTTTTTTTCATGTAAGCTTTCTTTTTTGTATGTTCTCCCTGTCGCCCGAACACCTGCTTTCCATCTGTCCTGAAATGCGACTCCGACCTCGATCACACTCAGCTCGAAGCACCGGGTCACACTCAACGAGCGGTCTATCGCTGTGTGCGGGTCGGATTTTGCTGAGTTCTTTTTATGCTTGCTATAAACACGGCTCCGACTCCTTTTTCTTACGGGACTCTCTTCTCTTTCTCTTCACCTTCTTCTCTCTTTTTTTTATTATTTTTTATTTATATACAGCGGAGCCCAGAATTCACACAATATACATATATTCCTCACTACTTTTTTGTTTTTCTTTTACAGAATATTCACCAGACTTCAAAGAAAAATCGCCGTATAAAATCTTATGTCGGATCTACAATGGGTGGATCTGAAAACTTTGAAATAGTAAATCTCTTTCGTGAGGGCACATTCCCGGCCAAACTCGGCGAAGGGTATAAAAGGACATAGGTGTGGTTGTTGTTTGGAGTTGTTAGGAACTGGAAAATACGAACCGCTGCCCCTTTGCGGCAGAGCTCAGATTATTTGGAATGACGTTAGCTTATTTTCTTGGTGGTTTGCCATTGTTGGATTCATCAGTGGGTTTTGAAAGTTGAAAACTCCCGGTGATGAAAAGATCTCCTTCGTTTCCCACAGACGGCCGCCATTTGATAAATATTTCCTTTCCTGGTCCATGATAGATCTGGTTTTCTTCTGGGGTCCCTTCTTGCTGGGCTCCCTGGTGAATCTCTCCATGTTCTTCCTGATGAAAGGACCTGTAAATAAGAAAGACATGGTCAGGGGCCTACCGGGTGTGCCCCGGCAGAGGCCCTCCGACGCTCAAGTCAGATTTTATGGCTCAGTGAGTATATTTAGGCAAGGGTTACAGTAAGAAATAAAAAATGGTGTCCAGGAAGGAGAAGGAAGAAGAAGAGAGTCCCCCCCCTTTTGCGTGGCTTCTACCGTGATATATATATCTGTCTCTCTGCCACAATGCTAGCTGTCTTCTGTCGCCTAACTCGTATGTACGGATGTGTCAGCGCCTGCTCCATGCGTTAACGGCCATTAATTCTCCCCGATACGTATGATTCTCCTCTGATACGCATGCGGAAGACCTACCAGCG
>NC_035172.2:6118032-6148029 GCF_001659605.2 Manihot esculenta
AAATGTTTTTTTAATAAGCAGAGTGGAAACAAATACGAATAATGGAATGAATATCTGAGTATATATAACAAGAAAATTACAGCCTGAGCCAGTCTGTTCCACATACCCAAACAAATAAAAACCTATACAAAGATATAGGCAAATCTCTATATTAAACTAAAAAATAATAACAAATAAAAAAAAAAAACAACCAAGAGGGAAGAAGGCTAGAGTGTCAATTGTGTTCTAAGCACCATATCCATTAGTCCCATTGACATGTTTGTCGGAGCTGCCTGTTTTCTTCCTTCTGAGGACAATGATCCAAGTTGAAACCTCCAGGAGAGCTGCAACAGCACCCAAGAATATGATAATCCCAGTGTAGGTGTTTTTCCATTTCTTCTCAGGGTCTAAAATGTCAAAACCCTCATAGATGTTTATGATGCTAAGGGCGATGGTTGCATATCCAATGGAATGGTGGTAGATGTTCCAGTACAATCTGTATTTGTGATCTGGCTTTGGCCTCAACAGCAGAGCAAATACCTGCACACCATTTAATTCCTTGGTTAAAAGATATCATTAACAATTTTTTTATTCTTATATCTAGCAGATAAAATAAAGAATTTAACAAGACACAAAGATTGACTCTTTAGGCAAAAAAAAGAAAAAGAAAAGAAACACCAACAAGAAAAGATTAATTACCTGAAGAGTTGCAAAGCAAAAGAGGGTTATGCCAATATTTCTGTGTTTGCTGTATTTGATTCCAGGAGAATCGCTGCCGAGTTTAAGACCAGTTCCCCATCCAGCAACTCCAATGATATATGCAGATGATTGGCAAGCTGCATGTAGATAAAACCAAGCTGGGTTTGCTACCTTGAACACCTTCAAGTATCTTGCTATCATTATTCCCATTGGCATCAGAATTCCCCAGCTCACTGCGTTTAGTACTCCATGAACCTGAAAAATTTTCAATAGAAAACCACCATTAAAATCCATTCTTTTATTGGCTATCACTCAGTTATAATGAAATTGATTGACTTCGATTGCTTACATTCTTCTTACTGCTTGTTCGGACGGTTCCTGCAACTGTTGCTCCAGTCTCAAAATTAATGGTCCCTACTGATGCTCTGTTTGCTGAATCCATGGCATGAGGATTAAAGCTAGTTCCACTCATGGTACCTTCCTGCCACACTTGGTTGGTCGATATCAGGCTACTGGTAAGGTGTAGAGTAGCAAAGATTATCATATCCCCATTTGAATACTCTGCTTTAAGATTAGAGACCTGAAAACTCAAGCCACCCGGTTGCATCGACGGGGATAAGCTGGTTATAGAGGTGGTATAAGCAGTCGGGACGCCGCTGGAATTATGGAAAGCCAGAATAGCCTGTGAGCCAGTCATCTGTTGGCCGCCAGGATTGAGAGCCCATGCAACCCAAGTGTTTGTGGATGCTCCAGTTTTGCGAAAAGCAATATCAGCTGTGAGGTTGGATGGATGATAGTTCCAATAGAGGAAAGAACTCAACACAGGAAGATCGCTGCAGGCAGTGAATACTTGATTGCTAGAGAAAGCATGCCCCCCACAAGTTTGAGCAAAAGATGATGAAACACATAAGCAGATAAGCAGAACACAAGAAAACAAAGCAGTTCTCAAAGATTTATCCATGGCTGTAGAGATGGAAAAAGAAGATAATAATTGCAGGGATATCTCGATGGATTGATCGTGGCTTGAGGGAACAAGTATCCAGTATCTGGGTATGTGCTAAAATTGATCCCTGAGGTAGAGGAATGAGAGTTATGGATCCAGCAACTTGAGATGTATTATATATATGGGAGCCTCCTAGTAGCAGTCAACAAGGGAAAGCAGGCTTCTTGGAAGCGTTGTGGGTTCTTTGACCAATTCCTTCAGAAAAAAAAAAACATAAAAATAGAATAAGAAATTGATTATATAATTTAAAGCGTGTATACTTATTGGAAGAGGAAAAGGAAATTGAAGATGGAGGAATCTGGTTTCTTGGGGAAGCGGCCAAGCTGGCAAGAAAGCCAATTTGCAAGTGAGGAGTAAAATATTAGTCGGAGTCTATAATGTCCAACAACTCTCCACGTTCACACCTGCTTTTGAGGACTAGTCGCTTCCCAAGAAGCTACCTTATAATAGAAAAAAAAATGAGAGAGAGAAGTGGAAAAGTAGATAGAAAAGGCATATGGATAAGGAAAGAGCACATTGATATTGATGTGGGAAAAATTATAGATTATTATAAAATGATAAAAAAAAGATATTAATTCACCTTGGATTTGTATATATACCATTATTATTGAAAATATAAATAATAAACTATATGAATATTTGAGAAATAATGTACTATATCATAGGAAACCACACATTTTAAAATTAATTTTTTTAAGAAATAGAACATCACTTACCCTATACAATGCAGAAATTACAAAATTGATTTTTAAAACCTTATTAACATACAGCAAAGGTGAGACTATTTTATGAATCTCATCGATTACGTACTTTCTTTATCAAATATTAAAAGGGTTAACCGTAAAAAAAAATTATTTATTTTTAATTTTATTACAATTATATATTATATATTTTTTAAAATTAAATTCTAATATTTTAAAATTACTTTATATATATATCTAACCGATATTAAATGGATCCATTCATGTTCTTCTAAAATTTTTAAAATTTTTTAAGGATATAAAGATAAATTTTTTAAAATATTATCATTAAATCTCTACATATTTAAAAAATTTACCAACTCATTTTTATTTTAAAATTATTTAATTAAATCATCATTATATTTTATAATTTTAAATTTTTTAATCTATTTATTAAAAAGAATTTTACTATTCAGTCCCTCATCTTTTATATTATTTTTCAATCCAAAAAATTTACTTCTCATTTTTAAGATTTCAAGTTCAAGTCTACATTTAAATTTTTTCTTAAATTATTTACTTATTATTTAATTTATTTTTATATACTATTTTTATTATTAAGTTATAATTTTTTTATGTATCTCTCTTAGTTACTAATTTATTTATACGATTAAAATTATATGAAAATAATTTTTAATGGATTAAATTAAAAAATAAATAAATTTCAATAGTAAAATTTGTATTAAAATATTATATTATTTTAATAATATTTTTATAAATTTAAATAATTATAAATAATTGATCGATAATTAATATCTAAAAATATATTTATAAATATTGATAATAATATTATTAAAAATATATTTTAAGGAACGAAAAATAGATGAGAATATAATGATTTAATTATAATAGTTTATTTACATTTTATAAAAATTTATTTTCTGAATATAAATCTTTTAAGTATATGAAAAAAATTATTTTATTAATTTTTTAATTATATTATTTTAAAAATATTAAATTTTATTAAATATTAAAAAATATTTTAAATATTTATTTAAAAAAATAATAGATAATGATAAGTTAATTTGAAAATAACATAAGTAGATTTATAATAGTCAATTATATATTACTATAATAAAAATGAGTGAATAATAATTTTGGGATAGTATTCACAAATTTAACTTAGTGATAAGGTACGACTAAAGAGATTTTAAATTTTATTTTTTTTAATTCTTAATTCAAAAAAAATTGAGATAATAATAATAAAAAAATCGATAAAATAATAAAATAAAAAATATTTATTTAAATTAATCCTTTTGAATTAAATTTATGCTTCCATACTAACAGTTAGAAACTAATAAAATTATCACATCACTCGCTACATAAATATTATATTACCATACTGTATCAGCAAAATTTAAAATCAATCACTAAAAAAATCTGTTTTAAAAAAATCACTAAAAAATTCACACTTTATTTTTATTATAATTTCACTCTACACTTTAATTTTTATCAATTAAATTATATCTTTTTAATATCTAATCAAATGCACTCTACTATTATTAGTTACTCAATACTTTTAATTTTTGTCAATGAAATTATATCTTTTAGTTGCTTACAAAATTATCAAGTATTCTTTTTATTATTAAATATATTTAAAAATTATTATTTATATTTTTTTATCAATAATTGTATTATAATAATTTATATTGATTTTATTTTGATAAAAATTATTATCAATTAAGTTTTCTTAAATTTATTTAATATACTTACTATTTAATATTACTTTTAAATAATTATTAATTTTTACACTTATAGATTTAATATAGTAATAAATATATCTGAATAAATCTTTTCAATTCTTAATTCCATCTTAAAAAAAATTATTATTAATTTTATCTTAAAATTTTTTGATATAACAACATGATAATTTTATAGGTTTTAATTGTATAAATATGAGAAGAGTATAATTAGAGCTCCTTTTACTGGCTTAATGTACATTGTGGAGGATAGAAATATCTGCACCATTCCTCTAACTCGAGGGAACTCGAGAGAAATTCTACACCATTCCTTTACCTCAAGGGAAATTAGCACATCGTCACTTATTGTTGGCTATACAGCTGAACAAGGGATATTTTTGTTGATCTATCTGATTTTTTTGAATGAAAAAAATATTGAAGTCAAGGCTAATACGATTCTAATAAAGATCTAGGGCATTCTGTAGGAGTTTGATAAGCTGATGCTGCTTGAGTTATTAACTTTAAAAAATCAGATTTTAATTAATAAAAAAATATATAATATAATTATAATAAAATTAAAAATGCAGAATATTTTTATGATTAACTTGTATATTATTTTTTTCTCATGGAAACAAAAAAATATATTAATTTTTAACCGGTTATAATTTTTTTTTAATGAGAACTTATTTATTAGCTTACTAATATTTTTATTTAATATATTTTTTAAAAAATAAAATTTAACATTTCAAATTATATTAACTATTTTCAAAAACCATAAATCTATTATTTGAAATGAAAGGAATAATATATTATAAAAAGAAACGACAATCTCATTTCAGTTGCTCTCTTCTTTACCTCTTTGATGGTGTTGCAATGAATTAATCTGGTTTGAGTTGCATATAATTAAACCTTGTGGTCCAATTAATAAATTAATGCTAACTTTGAGAAATTTAAATGTATTAAAGAATAAAAAATACATTAAAGAAAAAGGTAATTTGTAATATAAATTTTGAAATTTAATAAAATTCATAATTAAATGTAGGCTCCGTTTATTTTATAAAAAAAAATTATATTTAAAGATGTTATAAAGATGTTAATAAACATATTTAGGTGTATAAATGATTTATTTTAAAAGAGAAAAAAATTTAAGTTGAATATTTTATTAAATTTCATTTAAAAATAATAAATAGAAAACCAATATTATAGTGAAAAAAAAAAAACACATGAAGGTGTTGACCACGGCCAGGTCAAGAACGCTAACCGCAGAAAAGGTGTGTGAGAATAGAGCAATAAAGTCGGCGTTTTCAAACATGGATTTAATGGAACCTTCCATGTTGTGTTGTGTGGAAAATGACTGTGTCTTTCTTCTTTATCCTAAATACATATTTCTAACGCTGTTTTATTTTGAAATATGAATTAAAATTATTATATTTATAAAAATTATACTCTTTTTATTTTATAATTTTTATCTACTTTATAAAATCACATATATTAAAAAAGTATAATTTTTTAATAAAATATAATTTATTAGTATTTAATTATTATAATTTAAATATTTAATATATCATTTTTAATTATTTAATTAAAAATATACTACAATATATTATACATATTCAACCCTTTGTTTTTCTTTATATATTATTAAAAACATTGATACCTGACTGTGATTTGTTTGACCCACGTTTTCTTACTGTCCTATCACTCCACCAAGCTAGGCGCGTCGTATATTGCGACGTCGTTTTAATAACCCGACGCCGGATGATTCCCGTCATACATCATTACCTACCTTTACGCCCGAAAGCTCTACATTGAATTAGGACGTGTTTGAGAGTTCTTCCAACCGTTGAGCGTGTCAAACCTCGCTTGGTAATTAAGGGGTGAGTATTGAATTTAAAATTGAATAGAATAGAATAAATTAGAAATTAGAAATTAAAATTTTAGTATTTGTAAAAATTAATTTGGGGAGAAATTAATTTGATATTTATATTTATTATATATATATATATATATAATTATATTTTTATAATTAATTTTCTATTCCTAAAGTAATATCGTCATAAATGTATTATTTTTGGTAGTTAAATAAATTTTATTTTTAATTATTATAATACTAAATTTCATGAATTTATTTTAGTTTTAATTAAAGTTGATAAACAGTATAAGGAAATAAAATTAATAAAATACATTACTTAAATAATTTAAAATATCATAAACCAAATGTTATAAGTGTGTTACGATAATAAGAATATTTTAATTTTACATATCAGATTTATTATTTAATAAAATCATTTAAAAATATCTTATTTTTAATATAAAATAATATAGGTAATTTAAGTAGATTGTGAAAAAGTTAAGCTGATTGCCACGTTCAATAACATTAAGGCCCGTTTGGCAGGATTTTCAAAAAATTAAAAGTGAATTTTCAAATTAATAAGCTAATTTTATAGTGTTTAGATAAAATTATAAAAAAAATTTATATTTAAATAGTTATACATTAAAAATAAAATATGCTATTTATATCCTAGATAAAATATAACAGTCTTTTATATTCTTTTTTATCTATATTTTTTTGGTATTTAATATATAAATTATAATTTATAAAAGTTATGTATAGATAAATTTTATATAACTTATAATTTATACCTATTTTATTTTTACTTAAAAAATTTTATTTTATTGTATTAATATTATATTTAAAGATATTATGATTTTATTAAATTAGAACATAATAATTTTTAATATTGTTAGATAATTTATATTTATTTATATTATTTAATTTTTATTTACTGTATTTTTCTGTTAAAAAATTAGTTAAATAATTATAAGATATTTTATTAAGTAATGATATATTTTAATTTATTTTAATATTTAATTTAATATAATAATCATTATTCATATTATATTAATTTTAGATACATTCAATCTAAATAGATATAAAAATCACTTTGAAATAAAAAAAAATTCTTTTATATTATACTTTCAAATACCGAATTGAAAGTTTTAACTTTTTTTTTATTTATTTATTTTACAGCATAAAAGTTAAAGTAAAAGATATGTTAAACAATTCTTTAACTATGCTGTTAAAAAAAATTGATTTTTTTAATAAGTTTATTAAATTATTAAATATAATAATTATTACATACAATGATTTTATTTTTGTCCTTAATTATAATAAATTTTATGTGAATTTCTTATAATTAAAAATTTATTATTTATATTTATAATAATTTATTATAATTATTAACTATCGTCAGTATCATTACAATGAACAATTAAAATTTATGCATATAAAGGGTTTTATTATTAAAAAATAATTTACCAAATTAATGTAGAATTTAAATTATTTATCAAAATAAAAATATTTTCTCTATGTTTTTAGTTTTCTTGTTAGGACACTCCACCCTTCTTCTGCCAATTTTGGCCTTCTTCTGCCTCATCGAGTAGAGGAAGGCTCTCCTTTCTCTCGTTCGTGAATTTCTCTCCTCATCATCAAATTAGGACAGTAATATATATTATTTTTAATAATATAAGGAGATTACACCATACTTAAAATTAATATATTTTAATTAAAATTTAAAATATAAAAAATAAAAAAATTCATTTTAAATTTTAATCGATTAAATCAAACTAAATTAAATTAAATTAATTTGATTCAATTCAAATCAATTTATACTCAAAATTAATTCGATTCAATTTTTATAAAAACTGAAATTTTAATTTTTAATTTATTTAATTTAATTTTAAATAAAACTGATCCAACGGCCATTCTAAACCACATGTATATTTTTTAAGTTTACTTTCTATAAAATTATTAAACATCACGTCTTATTTTGCTGTTGGAACTGTTGTTAAAAACACTGTATTTTTAATATATTAGTGAAAAAATATTTAAATTTAATTTATATTTATTTTTTATATAATTTAATTATAAAAATATTAAAATAATAAAAAATAAAAAATATTTTAAACTGCATTCTAATCTTTTTTGAATGAAAGGCATTTTTCTACCATGTCTCTAGAAGTTGAATTTCTATTTGCCAAGTAATTTTGAGTGAAGGATAAGTTGTACTTCCTTTTTAGAAAATAGAAGGAAATTACTTTCAATAAATATAAAACTAAAATTATTGCGCACTTTGGAAAAAAAAAAAAAACAAACTTCCTTGTTATTTAGGAAGTAACATCTTCATAAAAAAAATACACCATTTCCTTTATTTTTTCTTTTAAAAAACGTTTTTTATTCAAAATATATGAAAGTTATTTTAAAAAAAAGTACTTCTAGAATAAAAATTAAATATATATTTTATTTAAAAATACATTTAATACAATTCAAAAGATTTCATGATAAAGATATTTTGAGTTCATAATCAAATTCAAATACATGTAATCTTGGATTTTTTTTTATAAATGATTTGGTGTCCGAAATTTATTAGTTCAATTAATTTGGATTCGCGCCGGTCAGATTTATTAAAAAAACAAAATGTTTCATCATAAATTTTTAAAAATACTCCACATTTAGAATTTAAACTCAAAACCTGATTAAGAAAGGGCACACATCATCTTATCAAAAACAAAATGTTAACTAAAATCAAAGTCCATATATGATCTCTTCTTGCATAGCTCATACTTGCATATCTATATTAAAAAAAAGTTAATAATAATAAGAACAATAATTTAAGATTTAAAAGAGAATCCCTCAAAATAATGGAGAAGTGGAAGGTTCATGCATGGATTCCAGCCTAATTTCAGCAATAAAGTTTTCCACCTGCCCCAATTCAAGGTTTTAAAAAATGTATTTTCCCAGCTTGTAATTTTGCAATGCATGAAAGCTATGTCTATTTATTTATTATATTTAGCTTCAAGCATATGCATAGAATGAAATCATCATATCTACTATATGAGATTTTGCTTCTCAATTTTCAATTATTTAAAATTGACCCTAATTTTTGTTTTTTGTAGAGTCAATTTTATTGGCTAATTATCTTTTAATCTCAACCAACCTTCACATGTAAACACATGGAATTTTATAATATGTTTTGCTTTTAGACCACTTCAGTAATCTGTTCATTTATTGTTAAATGATTTCGATTCTCTCTATTTTTCTATTTATTTATTTTTAATTATTACTACTTCCTTCTCCAAAGTCCTAAAGGAATTGGTCATAGAAACCACAACGCTTCCAAGAAGCCTGGTTTCCCTAGTTGATTGCTATTAGGAGACTCCCATGTATATATAAATCCTTCGAGATATCTCTGCAATTGATATCGTCGTTTTTGATCTCTAAAGCAATGGATAGATCTTTGAGAACTGCTTTGTTTTCTTGTGCTATGCTTATCTGCTTATGTGTTCCATCAGCTATTGCTCAAACTTGCCGGGGCCATACTTTCTCTAGCAATCAAGTATTCACAGCTTGCAGCGATCTTCCTGTGTTGACTTCTTTCCTCTATTGGAATTACCATCCATCAAACCTCTCAGCTGATATTGCTTTTCGCAAGACCGGAGCATCCACCAACACTTGGGTTGCATGGGCTCTCAATCCCACCGGCCAACAGATGACTGGCTCACAGGCTATTCTGGCTTTCCATAACTCGAGTGGCGTCCCGAATGCGTATACCACCCCAATAACCAGCTTATCCCCGTCTATGCAACCGGGCGACTTGAGTTTTCAGGTCTCCAATCTTAAAGCAGAGTATTCAAATGGCGATTTGATAATCTTTGCTACTCTGCATCTTACGAGTAGCCTAATATCGACCAACCAAGTGTGGCAGGAAGGTACGATGAGTGGAACTAGTTTTAATCCTCATGCCATGGATTCAGCAAACAGAGCATCTGTAGGTACTATAAATTTTGAGACTGGAGCAACAGTTGCAGGAACCGTCCGAACTAGCAGCAAGAAAAATGTAAGTGATCAAAGTCCATCAGTTTCATTATGACTGCCAGATAAACAATTAAAGACTGGATTCTAACGGTGGTTTTCTATTAAAAAATTTTCAGGTTCATGGAGTCCTAAATGCAGTGAGCTGGGGAGTTCTGATGCCAATGGGAATAATGATAGCAAGATACTTGAAGGTATTCAAGGTAGCAAACCCAGCCTGGTTTTACTTGCATGTAGCTTGCCAATCATCTGCATATATCATTGGGGTTGCTGGATGGGGAACTGGTCTTAAACTCGGCAGTGATTCTCCTGGAATCAAGTACACCAAGCACAGAAACATTGGCATAACACTCTTCTGCTTTGCAACTCTTCAGGTAATTGATCTTTTACCTAAAAAGTTAATCTTTATGTCTTGTTAAATTCTTTCTTTTATCTGTTAGATATAATGAAAATTTTTTCAACTGAAAACATAGATATACATATCTTCTAACAGAGGAATTAAACGTTGTGTAGGTATTTGCTTTGCTGTTGAGGCCAAAGCCAGATCACAAGTACAGACTGTACTGGAACATCTACCACCATTCCATTGGATATGCAACCATTGTCCTGAGCATCATAAACATCTACGAGGGTTTTGACATTTTAGATCCTGAGAAGAAATGGAAAAAGATATACACTGGGATTATCATATTTTTGGGTGCCGTTGCAGCTCTCATGGAGGTTTCAACTTGGATCATTGTCCTCAGAAGGAAGAAAACAGGCAGCTCCGACAAACATGTCAATGGGACTAATGGATATGGTGCTTAGAACACAACTGACACTCTAGCCTTCTTCCCTCTTGGTTGTTTTTTATTATTATTATTATTTTTATCTTTGTATAGGGTATTGTTTGTGTTAGAAGTATTCTTGGAGTGATTTAAGAGTATTATGGCATTTGGATATATGGAATGGACTAGCTCAGACTTTACATTTTTTTTTGTTATATATTCAATTATTCATTCCATTATTAACATTTGCATTCATTATTTTTATTATTTGATTAAATTTCAAATTAATTTTTTATCACAATATTTCATAAATATTAATTCTCATAGCTATATATATTGGCTTAAGTCTGAGTTAATTATATCCATTAATTATCACAAAACTTCCCTTAATTTCATTTTTCTCATAAAAATTTTATTTGATTTCAATTGAGTTACATTATATTATTTTATTTTATTTTATTTTATTTTTTTATGCTCATTTAATTTTGAGTATACTTTTACTGGTTATAATCATTTCATGGTAAATTAGATTCTCAATTTAATGGGTTGATTTTGCCCTAATTAAATCAAAGCCCACATTAAAATTCACATAAGAACAGGAATTTAATAAGATTAATAAAGAACATATATCTCTTGCATTGCTTTTAATTAGACCATGTCAGTTTAAAATTATTAAATTTGAATTAAAATTAATTCATTCCAAAAACTATTTTAAGGGTTAAAACTAACTCATTTCAAAAACTATTTCAAGGCAAGAGTGCTTAAAACTCTTATAAGAGACGCATTACTCCTATCCCAATTGATAGATTCAATACATCTTTTACGTCCAAAATTATACTGGAGCGTGTAATATTTAAAAAGATTCTTATACCATATTAAATTTAAATTATAACTAATTCACTCAAAAATTAACTCATAAAAGAAAACGATCTAAAACCTTTATAAATGATACATTATTCTATACCAAATCGATGTGTGATTAAAAAAAATAATAATAAAGAACCATTCAGTCTAACCATCCAAGTTCATGATCACATTGACTTATACAAGTATTTGCTAAAAAATAAAAAGTTTTACATATAATACAATTTTTGCATAATTTTAGTATGATATAAATTTATATAATTATGTTATATTATAAAAAAGTTATAATTTTGTTGGAATAAAATATAGAAATAAGTTATCATTTTAATACAAAAATTTTTGTTAAGTTTTGTTTAAAAATATAACATAATAATAGTTAGCAACTTAAAAAAATGCTTTATATAGTAATTTTTTATACAGTTTTTTTGTTGAGCTTTAACTTTTGAAAAATTTACTATTTAATTTTTAGATATTATTATTATTATTAAAAAATCAATTTTTACATTTTTAGAAATTTATTAAAGTATTTTTTTTATCTATCAATAAAATAGTCTTCCTATCTTTTTTTTATAAAAAATAAATAAAAAAATAAACTCAATTTTACTTTCAATAACCCCTTTTTATTCTTCTTCTTCAATAACTTTTTTTTTTCTTCTTAAAATTTATAATAATAAAATATAAATTTTAAAAACCAAAATCAATTACTCTTGATTTCTATCCATCATCTGACTCATTCGTTCCTAATGTCTATTTCTTTTTATACAACTTTAATAATAACCGACTTCTTTTGTTTGCATATACCTTCATCTCATCTGCGATTTCCTTTTCCACTTCCAACACTAACACACGATTTAATTTATATCATTCATTTCCTTCTCCAAAGACCTCAAGGAATTGGTCACAGAAAGCATGATTTCCCTTTTCAACTGCAACTAGGAGACGACACTATATATATAACATCTCAAGTTTCTGGATCCACAACTCTCATTCCACACCTCAGAGATCAATTTTAGCACATACCCAGATATTTGATACTTGTTCCCTCTAGCCACGGTCAATCCATCCAGATATCCCTGCAATTGATATCTTCTTTTTTCATCATTAAAGCCATGGTGAAATCTTTGAGCACTGTTTTGTTCTCTTGTGCTCTGCTTCTCTCCTTATGCATTCCATCATCTTTAGCTCAAACTTGTAGGGGCCATACTTTCTCTAGCAATCAAGTATTCACTGCTTGCACCGATCTTCCTGTATTGACTTCTTTTCTCTATTGGAATTACCATCCATCTAACCTCACTGCTGATATTGCTTTTCGCAAAGCTGGAGCATCCACCAACACTTGGGTTGCATGGGCTCTCAATCCTGGCGGCCAACAGATGATTGGGTCGCAGGCTATTCTGGCTTTCCATAACTCCAGCGGTGTCCCGATTGCTTATACCACCCCAATAACCAGCTTATTCCCGTCGATGCAACCGGGGGACTTGAGTTTTCAGGTCTCCAATCTTAAAGCAGAGTATTCGAATGGGGATATGATAATCTTTGCTACTCTGCACCTTACCAGTAGCATGATATCGACCAACCAAGTGTGGCAGGAAGGTACCATGAGTGGAACTAGTTTTAATCCTCATGCCATGGATTCACCAAACAGAGCATCAGTGGGGACTATAAATTTTGAGAATGGCGCAACAGTTGCAGGGACCATCCGAACAAGCAGGAAGAAGAATGTAAGTGATCAAAGTCCATCAATTTCATTATAACTAAAGATAAACAATTAATGAACGGATTGTAATGGTGGTTTTCTTTTGAAAATTTTTTAGGTTCATGGAATACTAAACGCAGTCAGCTGGGGAGTTCTGATGCCAATGGGAATAATGATAGCAAGATACTTGAAGGTGTTGAAGGTAGCAAACCCAGCTTGGTTTTATGCACATGTAGTTTGCCAATCATCTGCATATATCATTGGGGTTGCTGGATGGGGAACTGGTCTTAAACTGGGCAGCGATTCTCCTGGAATCAAGTACACCAAACACAGAAATATTGGCATAACCCTCTTCTGCTTTGCAACTCTTCAGGTGATTAATCTTTTGCCTAAAAGTTCAATTTCTGTGTCTTGTTACATTCTTTCTTTTATCTACTAGACTGAAAATTTTTCTAACAGAGGAATTGAATGTTATGCAGGTACTTGCTTTGCTGTTGAGGCCAAAGCCAGATCACAAGTACAGACTGTATTGGAACATCTACCACCATTCCATTGGATATGCAACCATCATTCTAAGCATCATAAACATCTATGAGGGATTTGACATTTTAGATCCTGAGAAGAAATGGAAAAAGATTTACACTGGAATTATCATATTCTTGGGTGCCATTGCAGCTCTCCTGGAAGTTTTCACTCGGATCACTATCCTCAGAAGGAAGAAAACAGCCAACTCCGACAAGCATGTCCATGGGAGCAATGGATATGTTGCTTAGCACACAGCTGACACTCTAGGCTTCTCCTATCTTTTTTTTTTCTTTGTTATTATTATTATTATGTTTAAAATAGAGATTTATTTGCCTTTGTTATTATTCTTATTTGTGTTAGAGGTATTTTTTGGATTATTTAAGAGTATTCATATTTTTTTTAATAAATATAAAAATAATATTAATAATTTATGGTAATTAGTTTTAAATTTAGAGAATTAAATTACTTATTATATAATAATAATAAGTTATTGAATTTAAATAAATTTTAACATTTAAAAATTTCAATTATAAATAATATAATCTACATCTATCTAAATATTTACAAGTATATAACTAAACATAAATTTTAAAATAAATAATGATTTTATTATTTAAATTAATTTAAAGTTAATAAAATTTTAGTTGTATATATTTAAATTTATAAGTAGATAATAATCTTATAATTGAATTTAAATTTGAAAGCTATAATGATTTTATTATTTAAATTAATTTACCATTAATGAAATTTGAAATTTAAATTTATATATAAATATTAAAAAAAATTTATAATATAAAATTATTAAAATAATACCATTTTTAATTTGTGCTTATGTGCTCTTTGTCTTTACTGAATTTCTTTTTTTCAATTATTTAAGTAAATTAATACCAATTATTAAAATAAGTCATATCACATTTTCTTTATTCTCCCAAATGGATAATAACATATATTTTTTACCATAATAAATTCAAAAATTCAATGTAAAAAAAATTCTAAAAAATGAATACAACTTATTGCGATTAATTAACTTATATTTAAAGGGTTATCTCATCAATAAGGTCATGAAAAAAAGTTTATTCAATAGAGTCTATGTGTTTGAGTAAAAGCATATCAAAAAAATTTGTGACTACATGTGTGAATACTGTGACTATGTAAAAGCAAAAATGAAAAAATTTTACCTAATGTATACTAATTAAAAATTCAAATTTAAATAGATATAAAAGAAATAAAAAAAAAATACACGAAACATCAAAAATTCAGAGATATGCATCCCCTTATCTAACTCATGCATTATATTAGAAATATTAAAGTTCAATTGAAAACTGAGTACTCCCTCACTGTTTGGATAAACAGTTTGGTCAAATTAGATGTTTCGGTGTGCAAATGACGGTATGTGCTGCAACTCCAACATGCTCTCTCTGTAGGCCATTTTGGCCTCTATTTTGTCCAGACAAATTATTTCTGTTTGTTCAGCTGCTGGAGGTTTCCTCTCTCGTTTCTTTTAATTTTAAGAATGATTGTAACTATTTCTACTCCGTAATTTTTTTTTCCTTTATTAATTCGTTGAATTACAATTACTATTTCATCACAAAATTTCATGGTTATGAAAATCATTACATATTATTTATTTTATTCTCCTTTATAAAGTTAAAAAAAAATACACAAAGTTTTTGTATTTATTCTGTCATATAGTTTTAATACATTAATTTTTAATTTTCATTTTTTATTATAAAATTTAAATTTGAAGTATTTTTTAATTATATGTAATTAAATATTATTTTTCAACTTTTTAAATTATTTCTTAAAACTATTTTGCATCTTAACGGTGGACTAATTTTTTGTTATTAATTATTTATATGATATATAAAGTATTAGTTATTATAATAATTATTTAGTATTCATCTTAAGGTGGAGTTTTACGTTGATAACCGTTGAATCTTACAACCGCTTATACTGAATCAAGGCTCACAAAAACAGATCAGGCCCTAAACCTGGAGCATCTCTAGAGAGGCCTGTCCTGCACTTTCGGCCTAGGCTCCCACATGCATGACGGGCCGGGTCGTCTACGAGCCCTGATCAGGTAAGAAGGAAGCCGGTCCGATGATGGGACATGGGAAGAAACGAACAGACTCCGTCCATTCGCAGCCCTATTCGCATATTTACTGAGAAAAATTAAAGGTAAGATGATTGACGACACATAGACAAATGCCATAGAAAGACCGAAAGGCGTCAGTAACAAGTCAAAAGAAAAGAATAAAGGGGAAGGAAGGGGACGCTGGGGCCGAAAGGCGTCATTAAGCAAGTCAAAAGAAAAGAATATAGGGGAAGGAAGGGGACGCTGGGGAGGGAAGTTTACATCAACCATTATTGAATCTTATATTTTAAAATTATTTCTCTTTTTATGAATTATATCTCAAATGAATTATATTTTTAGAAAAATTATTATTTATTTTTTATAATATAAAAAATTATTAATTAATTCGTTAATTTATAAAATATATTAAAATATTTTTAAAATTTTAAAACATTGATTAATTTATTTTTGTCATTAGATTTTTTAGCTAATACAATTATTTTTAACACTAAAAGAAGAGAATATTTTCCTCCCAAAATTATTTTTTTTATTGAGTGAATAATTAAAAAAATTAAAAGTGTTTTAAATTTTTTTTAAATTCTTAATAAATAAAATTAATAAAAAAATTAATTAATAAAATTTTTAAATATAAAAATATTATATGTATTTTTTTAAATCGATGATATAATTAATAAATTTTTTTATATATTAATTTTTCTATATATTTTTACCATTTGAAAAGTGAGTTTGAGACTGATCATGTAATTTTGAATAAGAGCTTTTGGTTTCTTTGTGTTCACTCGCTGATTTCATATTTCAAATCTTGTAGTTATTAAGAGGTAGTTCAAAATTAATAAGAGAGAGTTTATCCATGATATAGGATTGAGTACGGCTTTTAGAATTCTAAAACGAATTGAAAAATGATAGTAAAATTTAAAAATAATAGATATTATAAAAATTTAATTGTATCAAATTAAATTTATTTAATTATTTAATTTTAATTTTAATTTTAATTCTTTAATAATAACTCTACTGAAATTGAATCAAAATCATATAAAAAAATCAATTATATATATAATTTTAATAATATGTTTTATATTTTATGTAATTTTATAAATTATATTATTAATATTATATAGCCCCATTTAAAGAATTTAAATTTTAATTCTATAAATAATTAAATATTATATAATAGCAATAAAAATTATTAAAAATTATTTGTGAATTATCCAATATTTAATTTAATAAAAATTTAGTTCATTGTGTATATATATATTATTTTATATTTTATATTATCTAATTATTTTTATAAATTAAATTATTCATATCATTTAAATGTAAGTTCTCCCTAAACTATTAAATAATTATTAATAATAAAATAAAATAATAATATTTTATAATTATTATTTCAAATAATATAATTTAAATAATTTAATTAATTAATTATAATTTATTCTATTAAATAAAATAGGTGTGTATATTACTCCAAACATAAATATACTAATTATTTTATATTTTTTAATTATATGAGTGAATTATATATTAGTAATATAATATATTTTTATATATTAACTATTCAGGATTTTTTAATTAAAATTATATACTAATAACTATATATAAAATAATATAATATTCTTACCGAAAATTATATGTAATGTATATTAATAATAAAGATATTATTGTTTAAATATTAATATTATTATATTTATTATTATTTTGATATTAATTTTTTATTATTTTCAAATAAATATAAAAATATTATAATTTTATTTATAAAAATCAATATTTAAATAAAAATTGAAACTAAAATTAAAATTTAAAAAAAATCAAAATAATGAAACCGTACCAACTAAATTTAATTGATAATTTAAGGCTTATAAATTCAAAATATTTCTCATAAATTTTATATGTGGGATTAGAATGTCTCCAATTTTTAAGACAGTTTAAAGAAATTATCCAAAACAGTGCAAGCGAATTGCTCAACTATGAGCCCAGCCTACCCATTAGTCTCACTTGCCAATTGGCCCATTGGCCTACCCCAATAGGCTTTCTTGCCTGTTGTCTTCTTCCGCAGGAAAGCATACACCTTTATCTGCGATTTCCTTTTCCTTCTCTAATACTGATACACGCTTTAAATGATATAATTTCCCACTCTATTTTCTGTTTTACTTTTTTTTTCCCCTTAAATTACCGATTTCACTCTCCATATTCCAGACGGAATTGGTCACAGAAACTTGATTTCCAAGAAGCCTGTTTTCCCTTTTCAACTGCAACTAGGAGACTCCTCTATATATGTAACATCTCAAGTTTTTGGATCCACACTCTCATACCAAACCTCAGGGATCAATTTTAGCACATACCCATTTAGCGGAAACTTGTCCCCTCTACCCACGACCAATCCATCGACATAACTCTGCAATTGATATTGTCTTTTTTCCTAGCCATGGAGAAATCTTGGAGAACTATTTTCTTCTCTTGTGCTCTGCTTCTCTCCTTATGTGTTCCATCATCTTTTGCTCAAACTTGCCGGGGCCATACTTTCTCTAGCAATCAAGTATTCATTGCTTGCACCGATCTTCCTGTATTGAGTTCTTTTCTCTATTGGAATTACCATCCATCTAACCTCACCGCTGATATTGCTTTTCGCAAAACTGGAGCATCCACCAACACTTGGGTTGCATGGGCTCTCAATCCTGGCGGCCAACGGATGATTGGATCGCAGGCTATTCTGGCTTTCCACAACTCCAGCGGTGTCCCGATTGCTTATACCACCCCAATAACCAGCTTATCCCCGTCGATGCAACCGGGGGACTTGAGTTTTCAGGTCTCCAATCTTAAAGCAGAGTATTCAAATGGGGATATGATATTCTTTGCTACTCTGCACCTTACCAGTAGCATGATATCGACCAACCAAGTGTGGCAGGAAGGAACCATGAGGGGAACTAGTTTTAATCCTCATGCCATGGATTCAGCAAACAGAGCATCAGTGGGGATTATAACTTTTGAGAATGGCGCAACAGTTGCAGGAAGCATCCGAACAAGCAGGAAGAAGAATGTAAGTGATCAAAGTCCATCAATTTCATTATAACTAAAGATAAACAATTAAAGAACGGATTGTAATGGTGATTTTCTTTTGAAAATTTTTTAGGTTCATGGAATACTAAACGCAGTCAGCTGGGGAGTTCTGATGCCAACGGGAGTAATGATTGCAAGATACTTGAAGGTGTTGAAGGTAGCAAACCCAGCTTGGTTTTATCTACATGCAGCTTGCCAATCATCTGCATATATCATTGGGGTTGCTGGATGGGGAACTGGTCTTAAACTGGGCAGTGATTCTCCTGGAATCAAGTACACCAAACACAGAAACATTGGCATAACCCTCTTCTGCTTTGCAACCCTTCAGGTAATAATATTTTGCCTAAAAAGTCATTCGTTTGTCTTGTTAAATTCTTTCTTTTATTTGCTAGATATAATGAAAATTATTCCAACTGAAACATAGATAGACATATCTTCTAACAGAGGAATTGAATTCTGTGCAGGTGTTTGCTTTGCTGTTGAGGCCAAAGCCAAATCACAAGTACAGACTGTATTGGAACATCTACCACCATTCCATTGGATATGCAACCATCATTCTGAGCATCACAAACATCTACGAGGGATTTGACATTTTAGATCCTGAAAAGAAATGGAAAAAGATTTACACTGGAATTATCATATTCATAGGTGCCGCTGCAGCTCTATTAGAGGTTATCACTTGGATCATTGTCCTCCGAGGGAAGAAAGCAGTCACCTCCAACAAGCATGTCAATGGGAGTGCTTAGGTTACAGCTGACACTTTAGGTTATTATTTTTTGTAGAGGTTATTATTTGTGTTATGGGTACTTTGGGTTGATTTAAGAGTACATTGGCATTTGTTTCCATCTCTTACATTTGTTTTCATTCTCTATCAGTATTGTTTCCATTCATTTTATTAATTGATTGAATTTCAATTAAGATCTCATAACAAAAATTCATACTCATGAAAAATCTGTTTGTGTTTAGTATCTCAACTTTCATTTTTTTTTTTCAATTAATTAAGTGTCTAATCAAAAATGAAAAATTATCTTCGCTAAATAAATTAGATTGGACATTTACTTATGAGGAAAATAAATAATCATATGCATAGGATGAAATCATCATATCTACTATATGATATTTCTCTTCTCAATTTTCATGCTGTGTGAACCAATTTTTAATTATTTAAAATTAACCCTAATTGGTTTTTGGAGAGTCAATTTCATAGGCTAATTATCTTTTAATTATTCCCACTAATCTCAACCGACATTCACATGGGTTTCAAGCTGACTACCCTCTTGCATACAAAATGGAGTTCTATAAAATGTGCTGAATTTTTAAATTTAAGATAGAATCGGACCCATAATTAAAATTAATTGAGAGAATATATGAAAAAAAAATTTAACATCGATAGTTTTTTTTTTTAAAATAAACATATTCATTGATCAAAGCATATAATGTCATACTATATCAAGAAGAAGAGATGGAGGATATATACTCCATTCACACATAGAAATAATAGCGATGGATTCAGAAATTTTATTTAGGGAGCCAATTTTAATGAATGATTAATAAAATAAAATATATAAAATAAATATACATTCAAAAAATTTATAAAAAAATTAATAAAATTATATAATTAAATTATAATTTATTTATTTATTAAAATATATTAATAACTTCATTTTTAATATTTATAAATATATTTTTCAATATAATTCAACAATCAACCCATCAATAGTTTACTCTTATTCCATTAAGAAATTGACTTTTAATAATATTTTTTGTAAAAAAAAAAACTCTTTCTATTTTATTTTTATAATAATTGTGACATGCAAACCCATAAAAAAATAATAATGATAAAGTAATATAAAAATTTAATATAATATTTTCTATATTTTTTTAAATTAAATTATCTGATCCATTAACTATAAAAATAATATTTTTATTTCATTTTTTCTAAATTTAAATAATCTAACATATTATTTATAAAAATAATATTTGATTTATATTTAAGTATTTTTAAATTTAAATTATCCAACTTATTATGCATAAAATTTATATTTTTTAAAATTAAATTATTTTTTAAATTTAAATAGTCCATAAAACTCATTAATTAATAAAAAATTACTCATAAAAAACTTTTATTTATAAAAATTTAAAATTTATTTCTCTAAATTTAAATAGCTTAATAAATAATTTCACTTATATAAATAAATTAAAAATAAGTAAGATAATTACTTCTTAATAATAAAAATAACATATAAAATTAAATTACACAATGAATGAAAAAAAATTACGTATTAAAGTTAAAATGTTAAAAATGAAAAATAAATTTTTTGATTAGAAAAAATAGAGAATGGGAGTCACAAAATAAAATGAACAATTAAAATTAGATTAATTAAATAATATTGAAGACAGATAAGAATTTATTTAATAAAAAAATACATTTAATTTTATGAAATATAAAATATTTTAATTGGATAATTTTAAAATAAAAATTAATTAATAAATTTTTTAAATATAC
Source organism: Manihot esculenta (assembly GCF_001659605.2). Lineage (NCBI taxonomy): Eukaryota > Viridiplantae > Streptophyta > Magnoliopsida > Malpighiales > Euphorbiaceae > Manihot > Manihot esculenta. Next base: position 6,139,509 of record NC_035172.2, read on the forward strand.
ATGAATCTAATAGTAATTTTTTTGCTATACGTAAGACTACCTAAATACCTCTATATAATTTAAAAATTTTTAGAGGACAATCTTTCATAAATATGAGCATACTAATTCGCAGATTTCTTAACATGAACTATAGAAGCTTCTACGAGCTCTATTAATAATATTCAAATATCCTACACTAAAAGATCAAAACATAAGCAACCCAGCATAGGGGAAGATATGGCATGAACAAGCATTAAAGCATTGTCTCCCTAACAACATGCTTCAGGTTATGAAATTTCAACCAGTTAAGAGCTTTTCGTGCCACTAATGCTTCTGCCACAAGCGGAAAAATAGTTCGTTCACGTAAAAAACATAATCGTGACATGAATAAAATGACCAAATTCACCCTTTAAAACCCATCCAAACCCATAATCCAATCCATGTGCAGGTATGGCTGCATCAAAATTACATTTAGTCTTATCAGCAGAAGGGGAAGACCATGTGAGAGTTGGACTCTAAGTACTTCCACAAGATTGAGGGGAAAGGATCGTAGACAAACGTTGTGCAAGAGACCATTTCGAATAGAAGGTATTAACAAACTGAATCAACTCAACCGAAGTCCAAGAGGTGTACCTCCAAATAGCATTATTTCTATGATGCTAAATTCCCTAAAGCAGCATAAACCATCATGCAACCTTATCCTCATCATGGCAGAGAAAGAAGGATAATAGCCAACAAGAGACAAAAACAAGATCACTTGGCACCACCACTGTTTCAGAAGCCCATACTTCCAAGGCCCAAAGACATGTAAAGAAAAGATGAGATACAGACTCACCATGCATTTTACAAACTAGACAATGAGTTTGAATATCAACACTCTTTTCATCGGTTGGGAATCAGTTATTTTAATGATTAAATATAATTAACAGTTAGTTCATTAATAACTATAGCTTATATATTTCATGAAAACTTGATGTCCAACATACCCTCATCTCTACTGCTCTCTGTGAATTCACTTAATCCATGGTACACTGGGATAATGCACCACAGGTGCACTCGCCAAGTGCACCGGCGGGTGCACTGGATAATGCACCTGCACTTGGTGCACACTGGATTAACTTAATTTTTTTTAACTTAAATTCTTTTTTTTACTGGATTTCAAAACAATGATATATATAGTTGTGGATTGTGACACAATTCAATTGCAGATCATTAGCAAGATCATAATTTGTGAGAAAAAAAAAAAAGAAAGCAGTTTGCACAATATGAGTTGGGAGATGAAAAAAGTTCTGGTCCCAATCCAACCAAAAGTTGCACAAATTATATTTGATGAAAGTTCTTTTAGCATTTCTCAACAAGGAAAATAGTACAACTATGAGCAGTTACAGGTCAAAAATTGCAGCTAAATTTTGTCAATGACTAAGGCAGCTCGGTGTTTCTTGCTACTAAAAATAATGCTAAAATTAATGAATTCAGCTACTAAATAAAACTATTACTGTTAATAGAAAAACAGAACAGAACAGAACATGAATCAGATAGAAATCAAAAATTTTATAAAAATCAGACACAATATGAATCAGGTAGAACATCGCAAGATTGGAGAACATGATTCAGGCAGAATACGAAGCAGGTAAAACATGAATAAAAAATCAGACAGAACATGAATCAGGAAGAAAATAGCGCTTATGTAGACTTCTGTCAAGAATGGCAAGACTGGAGAGAGAGAGAATGGCTCACTCGTAGACCGTAATGCCGAAAATGGTGCACCTCTCGACTGTGGATGGCGACGGACGGTGAATGGCGATGGCAGTGAAAGATACAGTGGTTACGCAAATTCAGATTTCAGACAGATTTAAATTTTGGGAAAATTACTTCTTAGTCCCTCAGGTTTAACGTAATTAACATTTCTGTCCCTCTATTTTGGCGACCCAACACTTAAGTCCCTCACTTTCTCTTCCGTCCAATTTCGTAGTCCTTCCGTTCATTTAAACCGTTTGGTCAAAGAGTCAAAAGTGAGAGGTGATAATTTTTTCCAGAAATACCCTTCTCTTAATGTGAAATTCCTTTTTTTTTTTTTTCTCTTTCATGCTTTCTCCCGTTGAAGAAGAAGAAGAAGAAGAAGAAGAAGAAGAAGAAGAAGTTGCTGGGTAGGAAGAAGAAGAAAAAGTTGTTGGGTAGGAAGAAGAAGAAGAAGAAGAAGAAGAAGAAGAAAGATTTGCTGGGTAGGAAGAAGAAGAAGAAGAAGAAAAAGTTGCTGGGTAGGAGGAAGAAGAAGAAGAAAGAAGAAGAAGAAGAAGAAGAAGAAGAAGAAAGAAGAAGAAGAAGAAGAAGAAGAAGTTGCTGGGTAGGAAGAAGAAGAAGAAGAAGAAGAAGAAGAAGAAGAAGAAGAAGAAGAAGAGGGTTAATTTTGTCAATTCACGTGTCCCAAACGGCTATTTTGAACGAAAGGACTGCGAAATTGGACGAAAGAGAAAGTGAGGGACTTAAGTGTTGGGTCGCCAAAATAGAGGGACAGAAGTGTTAATTACGTTAAACCTGAGGGACTACAAAGTAATTTTCCCTTAAATTTTTCAAGAACACAATCTAGGGATTTCAAATAGGATATATTGTATTTGAGTTTATAATTCACTAGTGAAAAAAACATTAGATAAAAATATAATAAAATATGTCAGTTAATATTTCATTAACGGATCTGTGATGGATTTTTACGAGCGTATTCTTTATTAACAAAAATACTAACGGTTATGTATCTCCATTAGTGGATAATGTGTTTTTCAGATTCTGTTAGAAATATCAGTTAGTATCACTAATGGATTTCATTATTATTATTACTAAGTTGAATTTCATTAACAACAAACGTTTAATAAGTAAGAAAAAAAATCTATTTTTTGCCCCTAAACTTTAGGGAGATGGTTAATCATGCCCAAATTAAGTTGTTGGATAATTTACCCAAAAATTTTTATTATTCAAGATGAAATTAATTAATTTTTGAAAGAAAAAAGCTTTTTAAAATTTTTAATAATAAAATATAAAATTAATATTTAAAGCTATAAACCTATAATACATTCTTAGGTATCAAAATTAGCTGACTAGGCAATAGGCCAACACCCCAATGGGCTTTCTCGCCTGCTTCGCTGCTTCCACGGGAAACCAGATACCTTTACCTGCAATTTCCTTCTCCTTTTCCAATATTGATTTAAAATTATATAATTTTTTACTCTATTTTTCTACTTATTTTTTTTGTTATTTACCAATTTCCTTCTCCATATTCCAGGCGGAATTGGTCACAGAAACCTGCTTTCCAAGAAGCCTGCTTTTCCTAGTTGAATGCAACTAGGAGACTCCTCTATATATATAATACATCTCAAGTTCTGGATCCCTCAAGCCAAGATCAATCCATAATATCTCTGCAATTGCTATCGCCTTTTTTCACAGCCATGGCGAATTCTTGGGGAACTGTTTTGTTCTCTTGTGCTCTGCTTCTCTCCTTATTTGTTCCATCATCTTTGGCTCAAACATGCAGGGGCCATAGTGTCTCCAGCAATCAATTATTTACTTCCTGCAGCGATCTTCCTGTGTTGAGTTCTTTCCTCTATTGGAATTACCATCCAACGAACCTCACAGCTGATATTGCTTTTCGCAAGACTGGAGCATCCACAAACGGTTGGGTTGCATGGGCTCTCAATCCCAACGGCCAACAGATGGTGGGGTCACAGGCTATTCTGGCTTTTCACAACTCCAGCGGCGTCCCGACTGCTTATACGACCCCAATAACCAGCTTATCCCCGTCTATGCAACCTGGCGATTTGAGTTTTCAGGTCTCCAATCTTAAAGCAGAGTATTCAAATGGCGATATGATAATCTTTGCTACTCTGCATCTTACGAGTAGCCTGATATCGACCAACCAAGTGTGGCAGGAAGGTACCATGAGTGGAACTAGCTTTAATCCTCATGCCATGGATTCAGCAAACAAAGCATCAGTAGGGACCATTAATTTTGAGACTGGAGCAACAGTTGCAGGAACCGTCCGAACAAGCAGTAAGAAGAATGTAAGCAATCAAAGTCAATCAATTTCATTTTAACTGAGTGATAACCAATAAAAGAATGGATTGTAATGGTGGTTTTCTATTGAAAAATTGTCAGGTTCATGGAGTACTAAACGCAGTGAGCTGGGGAATTCTGATGCCAATGGGAATAATGATAGCAAGATACTTGAAGGTGTTCAAGGTAGCAAACCCAGCTTGGTTTTATCTACATGCAGCTTGCCAATCATCTGCATATATCATTGGAGTTGCTGGATGGGGAACTGGTCTTAAACTCGGCAGCGATTCTCCTGGAATCAAATACAGCAAACACAGAAATATTGGCATAACCCTGTTTTGCTTTGCAACTCTTCAGGTAATTAATCTTTTCTTGTTGGTGTTTCTTTTCTTTTTCTTTTTTTTGCCTAAAGAGTCAATCTTTGTGTCTTGTTAAATTCTTTATTTTATCTGCTAGAATATAAGAATAAAACAATTGTTAATGATATCTTTTAACAGAGGAATTAAATGGTGTGCAGGTATTTGCTCTGCTGTTGAGGCCAAAGCCAGATCACAAATACAGATTGTACTGGAACATCTACCACCATTCCATTGGATATGCAACCATCGCCCTTAGCATCATAAACATCTATGAGGGTTTTGACATTTTAGACCCAGAGAAGAAATGGAAAAAGATCTACACTGGAATTATCATATTTTTGGGTGCTGTTGCAGCTCTCCTGGAGGTTTCAACTTGGATCATTGTCCTCAGAAGAAAGAAAACAGACAGCTCCGACAAACATGTCAATGGGACTAATGGATATGGTGCTTAGAACACAATCGATACTCTAGCCTTCTTCCCTCTTGGTTGTTTTTTTTTTCCTTTTCTTTATTATTATTTTTTAGTTTACCCATATCTTTGTATAGGTTATTATTTGTGTTGGAGGTATTTTTGGGGTGATTTAAAAGTAGAGACTGGCTCAGGTGTAGTTTTCTTGTTATATACTCAGATATTCATTCCATTATTCACATTTGTTTACATTCCCTTCCAATATTGTTTCTATTCATTCTTATTATTAATTGATTAACTTTCAAATTAACATTTCATCACAATATTTATAATTATGAAAAAATTTCATATATTATTTTAAATCTGATTGTGTTTGAACTTTTAGAATTGGATAATTCGTATCTCAACTCTTATTTTTTCAATCAAGTATCTAATTAATGAAAAATGAAAAGTTATTTTTTTATAACTCTATTATTAAAATATATTTAAAAAATAATTATTATATTTTTTTTCTGTCAAAAATGGAATTTTTGATCCTAAATTAAATGGTTTGAGTAAACTAAGAATATATTTAATTTTGGATTATTCATTAATGATGGATGGCTGCTAATGTTCCCTGTTTTATTTCTCTACTAAAAATTCATTTGGCCATTTTGCAAAATCCTATTCAACACTCAGCACACTTCTATTTTATCACCTACTTTATTATTTTTATTTTTATTTATCAGACATTCCAACCGTACTCTAATAAATATTTAAATTTTTAAAAAATATATTTTAAATACTTAAATTTTAAAAAAAAAACTTTTAAATATCACTTTAAAATCATGTATTTAAAAAATTACTTTTAAACACAATTTTAAAATCATAAATTTAATCATAAATTTATAAAATTACTTTAAACATAACTTTAAATCATAAATTTAGCAAAATTATATTTAAAAATAACTTTTTTTTTAGATTTAAGTACTTATTAAGTTACGATTAAAATTAAAATGTCTAATAGATAAAAATGTTAAAATTACGAGCATACATGTGACTTGAATAAATTTCCGTAAAAAAAGAGTGGAATATTCCAAAAAATTCAACTGAATTTTCTTTGTCTTTCACATTTGCCTGAATTTTGCTGAGTAAACAAAGAACCAGTCAGCTCTGATGAAATAATCAAATCTTTAACAGCATTTACAGAACAAACAGAATGATAAAATATTCTGCTTCTTCCAGGACTAGCATTATTAGCAGCCATTCTGGACCTAAGGCTGCAAGCCAAAACCACCACATCAGCTCTGATGAAATATTCAAATTTCCCTGCTTCTTTTCCTTGCATATTGTATTTCCTTACAAGTAAAAAACATTTCTTGTCTGCTCTTGACTTGATCTCTTCACCTGAAAGATTTCTTCTTCCTCACTCATCTTATCACATCTACATTTCTCATTTCCTATCTAACACACCAAGTCATGTGCATGTCATGAACTTGTTTTCTGGACAAAACATACTTTATACATCAATCATTAAACAACAAATTCTAGAAAGATACATATCATATGCATTTCTTTCCCTAAACAAAACTGCAAGTTTCCTCCTATTCTCCAGGTGGTTTATCAGATAGTGTCCAATTTCCAGACATGGTATTGTCGAATTTGGATTCGGTTGGAAATGACACTGTTGCAGTATTGGAGAAAACACTTGCAAGAAAATTTTATAAACTCTTCATAGAAAAAGAAGCAAACTTTCATGACTCTGTCATTACAATTAAATCCAACTATACTAACATGGCATGCAAAGGAACATTATAATTAACCAGTCAACAACCATAGACTATCTACTCGAACCCGCACCTATTAAAACGGACTCTAACAAGTGTTATCCCTCACCTATGGAATAGCTCCTGAAAATTCAGTTGCCTGAATCCTGAAAACTTGGTCTCCATCAAGTAATAACAGAAACAGACTTTCTTTGCCAAGCTGCAAACCTTTCTCTCCATTGCCGGCCAGGTGCACAATAGTCTGAGTAAGCCTTTGAACATCAATATCCCTATGGACATAGCCTCCAAACTCACATTGCTGGTTGGCATACTTCTCGCTTTGGTCCTACTCACCCATGCTCAATCATGCTCAAATTTTACCTTTCCAAATAACCAAGTCTTTGATTCCTGCATCGACCTTCCGTCGCTGCAAGCTCAACTCCACTGGAACTACTTTGCCTCCACAAGAAGCATTCACATAGCATACAAAACCAACCAAGCCCCTACGGGATGGATTGCATGGGCAATCAACCCAACCGGAACAGGCATGGTTGGATCACAGGCATTAGTTGCTTTTCAAAATTCTGATGGAAGCATGACTGCTTATCCAACTACAGTAACCAGTATGAACCCATCAATGCAACCTGACACTCTCAGCTTTAAGGTTTCCAACATCTCTGCAACCTATTATAACAATGAGATGACCATCTTTGCTATTGTTGGCCCACTAGAAAATGGAACTACTGTTAATCATGTCTGGCAGGCTGGTGATTCAGTTTCAAATGGCATCCCTCAGGCTCATGCACTTTCAGGACCAAATCTTCAATCCATGGGAAGAATAAGTTTTCTTTCATGATAGAAGCACACAGTGGTAGAGGCCAGAATTCCAGCATGTCTACGCACATGTTCACCCCCCTGTGTCAGTATATCCACAAATATTCAAGAACTCTGGTCAGTTGTTCTGTCATCAACCTCATTATGAGTAAAATGTTTTTTGTCTTTGTAAGCAATATAATAGCTTATGTTCTGTGGATGTGTTTAATTTCAGAATGAATGGGAAAGGAGTTGAGTACCTATTCAATGACTAATGAATAGCTATTCCTCACTTGTGTTTGAAACTTGTAACTCAAAAATTTTACAAAATCTACTGTGTTTAATGTAAGATAGTGAAATTGCTATTCCACATTTAAATTTAAACCCAAGTTATTTGGCAATTATATTTCCATCCTGTTAAAAGCTATTTAGAGGGCAGCTTTGGTGTAGCAGTGAAGTTACTCCATTTTTACATGAAAGTCACAAGTTCAGGCCATAACCTCTGTGTAAAGCAGAGGTAAAATTGCGTACACCAACCCTTCCAGCCCACAAGTGTAAGATGCTTTGTGCAAGGCCACCCTTTTGTTTTTCAAAGCGATTTGTAAACTAAGTTAAACTTGTGCATCTAGAAATCTAAGGATATTCCACATAATAAGAAGTAAGAACACAGCATCAAACATTTCAACCAAGTAGTTTGATCTTAACAATCACATACTTTTACCAATCAATCTAGGGCTACTAAAATAAATAAAAAAAACACTAGACATTTTAATATAGTAGAATTTATTAGAAGTAAATATAAAAGGTTGTTTATATAAATAAAAAATTATTATTTAGTTCCTATAATGTGGTAAAACTAACTAGTTAATTCTTATGTTTGCAAAAGTACACTAAATAGCCCTTGCACTTTTGAAAACTCAACTAAAAGGTCCTTCCTATTAATGTTTAACATTGTTACTGTTAGTTTTGCACTATTACCATTAGCTTCTCTCTCACTTTTTACTGTACATATTAACAATAATAGTGCTAAAACTTAATGGGAGGGGCCTCTTAATACAATTTTCTAAACTAAAAGGACTATTTAGTGTATTTATGAAAACACGGGAACTAACTTATTAGTTTTGTTATACTATAAGGACTAAATAATAATTTTTATTTATATAATTGAGAAGTGA